>NW_026617572.1:0-16533 GCF_000801105.2 Raphanus sativus
CGGTCCCCCCCCCCCCTTTATAGATAGAACAGGAGATTAAAACGCAGTTGCTCGTTTATATTTTCACTCGTTTAACGAAACTTTTACAAGTAATCGCCTAAGTAAATACAAAGAGGCTTTTAATCGTTCTACTTGAATTCCCGAGGAAAAGTCTTCGAGACGCAGTGCAGTAACCGAGAGAACTATTGGTCGGCAAACCATCGTTCTTCGGCTAGACTTGGTCTAAAATTCCCATCAGGTAGCCGGTCAATGTGTGGCGCGTAAGTGACGCAAGACTGTTATTCCCTTCGACTGATGTCCGATCAAGACACAGTCAATTGATTTGGGCGAGTGCTCGTGCTCCGCTTGGAAAAGGGGCTGCATCGTTTGCTTGGGGAAAAGTGACTGCTCGTCATTCCTGTTTTTTTAAAAAGGTTTGAACTTTGTTTTGGTTGGGGCTGGACCCTGTGAAGGGATGCCTACGTACCTCGGAAGAGGATCAAGCCTTTCGTAGTTTGTTTGACCGAGTGAAAGTGGCTGTGATAGCGCATTCACTCGGACGAGTAGAAGTGACTGTAAGGTTCATCTACTCGGTTTTTTTGTCCCTACTTGGACGAACCTCCCAGGGGAGTCCGGGGAAGTTTCCCTTCAAACGACTTCTGGTATAGGAGATATGTGTTCATGAAAGTTAATGGGGCACCGCGCTATCCTCTCTTTTGGCGATCCGTTGGTATGCCCCCTTGAACATTTTTTAAGACATTTTGTGTCGCTATTCCACCTTACGTAATGTCTTTTGCAGTGATCTTCCGACCGGTATTCCCTGCCGGTGAGGTTATGGTTAAACTGGCAAGGGACATTCCCAGGCGATACCGTTGGATTTTATTTCTGATGAGCGGATGTCTTTACGCCATAGTCGTATTTGGGGTAAGACAGTTCTTCTTTCTTTCAAGTAATCACTTGATTAATTCTGACTCTCTGTTCTGCTGGTTTTTAGGTGGGACTCATGGAGCTTCAATATCATCGGTATATAACGAATATTGTAGGGCCAATCCTCATAGGAGACGATCTTACATATCGCCTTCTTTTGTCCCTCCAACTGCGACTTCCTCGATCCTGAGAAATGTAGAAAACAACAGATCGTTTGGTCCTCGTCGGCGTGTTTCTCTGCACGAGGAGATCCTCTCTCTTCGTACTCAGCTTTGAGGGGTATTATCCCATCAAGCCTTGACTGTGAAGAGAGCTCGTGAGCAAGCTCGTTGGGAGTTAGTGATGGAGTGGTCGGAGAGGAATATCAACCGCTGGGACCTGTTGGAGGGCCCATCCAAGGTTCGGTGATTGAGAGAGGGAGACTTGATGATTTTCCTCCGGCGCCGCATCATTCGAATCCTTGAAGCGTTTAGTTTATACTTTATTCCATACTATGATTTCTTTCCCCGGGCTTTTGATGACTTTGTTACCGAATAAAGACTTCTGATAGGATAATAATAATACTTATCGTTTTCGCCTTCTTCTGTTGCATTCGCTTCTTGGATTTTATTGTTGAATAATACCCTTTGCTTTTGTTCGGAATGGTTCGTAAGACCTTTGAGTGCGGTCTCCTAGGCGGAGTTTTAGGGTCTAGGATCGAGATCCTCTTGTGGCGCCGATAATTCAGGGGTATAGTCCTTGCCGAACACATTTTGTATCTTTAGAACACGGGAGTGTATAGATAGGCTTGTAGACGTGTTGTAAAGGGTGGATCTTTGTAGCGGTTGACCCCTTGATTGGATATAAACGTCTAGGACCTGGATCATGTTAGTAGATTGATTGAATACTGAAATGATCAGCAAAACGTTAGACCTTGTAATCTATTGTTAAAAACCTGAGTTTTAGATTTGGAATGAAAGATCTTTGCTTGGAACCCTAGTTCTAGATTGGTTTGAACGCTGAGGTTCTTGAGCCTTAGAACCCGGAAGTTCTTAAGGTCTTGAACCCTGAGGCTCCTTACCTAGGCCCGAAGGCCGTTTTATTGAACCCGAAGGTTTGCTCATTGAACCCTGAGGTTTTCTGAGTGCTGGGGTTTAATCTTTAGATTCGGGGACCATGATTAAACCTTATGGATACCTCGAACCCGGAGGTTGATGCTTTTGAACCATGAGGTTCTTGGCAAACCCGAATGTTGGTATTTAGGATTCGAAGATCCTTGAACCCTGGGGTTCTTACTAGATTCGAAGATCAGTTAGACCCGAAGGCCCTTGATCGACCTTGAGGTGATCTAGAATCCGGAGATTCCTTACAGACCCGGAGGCTGCATTGAACCCTGTGGTTCTTTTATAGACCCGGAGGCCGTACTAAACCAGGAGGTTATTATATAGACCTTGAGGCCGTATTGAACCCTGAGGTTCGTCAAAGACACCGAGGCCGTATGCGTTATGGGAGGTTTGTGATCGTATTCTGCTCCCCATGGGGGACCCACTACCGATCTGTTATTGAGAAACCGCACTCTGCCACCCGGAGGTATAGGCCACTCTTGTGAATCTCAATGCTGCACTCTACCTTTCTGCAGAAAAGGTCACGCTCAGACTTACTGTGGTTTGGCGTGGGCCTGCCCCGCGGAGCAACTTCACACCAGACACACTACTTTCCACGTCTGGATAAGTATTAAATTTCGGTGCTAACCGGTACTTTCGCACATTTGCTCCCTGCATATCAGCCGTCAGCATCTGATTACAGTACTTTGCAGTGTACGTCATGCCCCCTGCGTGTATTTAGCTCGTAGCGTCTTTAACACAGGGTTTGGGTAGCACTAGTACGGTGATCCCCACGTAACTCTTGGACTTATAGCCTTTACGCATGGCCCAAGGTGCAGACAATGTAATAGGGTTGATCAGACCCGTTCCTTATATGTCGTACACCCATGTGAGTAGTCTCACTAGTGTATATAGGGTTTGCTGAGGTCTAAGATCCCTTAAGACCTGACCTAGCTAGTATGCCCCTTTAAGTACCTTGAAGTTCCTATAACCCTTTTTTCCTATAACCCCTTTAGCCGTAACTAATAATGTATTTATAAGCTTAGTCCGGAGACGTTATCGCATACATGGGAGTAGGAAACCAGTGTACTTAAATATATCATAATAATAGTAGTAGTATGTAAAGCTTGATCCGGGGATCTTACTCTAGAAGTGATAGAATTTGAGGTGCAAGGCATTCCAGCAGTTGGGTTGGACCTTGCCGTCGCTGTCTTCCAGCTTATAGGCTCCTGCCCCTTGCACCTCTATTACCTTATAGGGACCTTCCCATCCAGGAGCGAGTTTTCCTGCTGATTTGTCCCTTGTGTGGTCACAGACTCGCCTTAGGACCCAGTCCCCTTTCTGGAAGGTTCTGGATCTAACCTTTTTTTGTAGCTCTTGGCGACTTTCAACTGGTAGGATGCATTTCTAAGGCGGGCCGCCTCCCTCTTTTCGTCGAGTAGGTCTAGACTCAGGGACATTAGCTCGTTATTCTCCTCATGGGAGAGGAATTCAGAGACCGTGGTCCTTACGTGCACCTCTGTGGGTATCACCGCATCAGCACCATAGACAAGGGAGAAGGGAGTCTCCTAGGTAGCCGTCTTCGGGGTTGTCCGATAGGCCCAGAGTACTCCGTGTAGCTCTTCTGCCCATCGTCCATGGGCGTCTTCTAGGCGCTTCTTGAGCATGTTCACCACTGTCTTGTTAGTGGATTCTGCTTGGCCGTTAGATTGAGGGTGTCGTGGTGCTGAGTTGGAGAGCTTGATGTTCCAGTCTTTGCAGAACTTTCGGAAGTTATAGCTCGTGAACTGGGGTCCGTTGTCTGTGACGATCTCATGGGGAGTTCCGAAGCGTGTGATCACGTTAGTCCATAGGAATTTCCTGATTTGGAGATCCGTTATCTTGGCTAGTGCTTTAGCTTCCACCCATTTGGTGAAATAGTCTGTCACGACTAGGAGAAAAATCTTTTGTCCTGGTGTCGTAGGGAACTTTCCTACGATGTCCATGCCCCATTTTCGGAAGGGCCAAGGAGAACTTAGGGATTTGAGGTTCTCTGTGGGATAATAGAGATTGGCACGTGCTTCTGGCATTGGCTACAGAGCTTGGCTTGTTTGAGGGAATCCCTCGCCATGGTTGGCCAATAGTATCCTGCTCTTCTAGCTCTGAGTACCAGGCTCCGACCACTAGAGTGGGAACCACATTCTCCTTCATGCAGCTCTTCTAATATCCTGGCGGCTTCTCTAGGGGTAAGACATCGTAGATAAGGTCCTGAAAAGGATCTTCGGTATAGTTTCCCCTCAAAAAAGCAATACCTTGCAGCTTGGCGCCTTATCTTCTGACTTTCATCTCGTTCTTCAGGCAAGGTGTCATACCTTAGGTAGTTGGTGATGGGCGTCATC
This sequence comes from Raphanus sativus, assembly GCF_000801105.2. Taxonomy (NCBI): domain Eukaryota; kingdom Viridiplantae; phylum Streptophyta; class Magnoliopsida; order Brassicales; family Brassicaceae; genus Raphanus; species Raphanus sativus. The sequence continues at coordinate 4,367 of NW_026617572.1, forward strand.
CAGGTCTGTCCTTCGTCAACCACGGATACTTCTTCAGGTTCCGTCTCCTTTTCGGTCGCGGGCCGTTGGAGTGCCAGTAGTGGGATGCTCATATGACTTGTAGTTTTCTAGGGCGGACCCTAGGTTAGCTAGAGCGTCAGCCTGGGAGTTGTGCTCCCTAGGAATCTGGGTGAGCTTACAATGTCGGAACCTGTCGAGTAATCGCTTAGCGACGGATAAGTATCTGATCATACTCGGATCTTTCGCCTGATAGTCTCCTTGGACTTGGCTTATGATCAGTTGTGAGTCGCTGAAGACTTGGATATCTTCCGCCCCATCTGTTTGGCGAGCGTCAGCCCTGCTATTAGAGCTTCATACTCAGCTTCGTTGTTCGTTGCTTTGAAGTTGCAACGTACGGCCCTTGAGGCTAAATTCCCCATTGGGAGGTTAGGACCAATCCAACACCGGCGCCCCTTACGTTACTAGACCCATCAACGTACAATGTCCATTCGCCTTTCTCCCTCTCGCTATCACGAAGCTTTACCTCTTGTTCCAGGGCTGGAAGCATGGCAGGAGAGAATTCAGCTACGAAGTCTGCCAGGACTTGCGATTTAATGGCTGTTGCGGGCCGGAAGATCACGTCGTATTCTCCTAGCTCTATAGCCCATTTTTCGAGTCGTCCAGACACTTCTGGCTTATGCAGAACTGCCTTGATGGGGAAGGAGGTAACCACCACGATTTGATGAGCCTGGAAGTAGGGGCGTAGCTTTCGAGCAGCATTGACTAGAGAAAGAGCCAGCTTCTTGAGGTGACTATAGCGGGTCTCCGCGTCTAATAAAGATTTGCTCACGTAGTAGATAAGATGTTGTTTTCTTCCTTCTTCCCTTACTAGGACCGCACTGACTGCGTGTTCCGATACCGCCAGATAGAGTAGCAGGATCTCACCTTCCAAAGGTTTTGAGAGGAGAGGTGGAGTAGTGAGATAGACCTTGAGATCGGATAGGGCTTGCTCACATTTCTCGGTCCATTGAAAGTCCTTGGGGTCCTTCAGGGTTTCGAAGAAGGCGTGCGACTTGTCGGATAGCCTGGAGACGAATCTGCTCAAGGCGGCCATCCGTCCGGTCAGTCTTTGCACCTCCTTGACGTTGCGAGGGGAAGGTATCACCCGGATCGCTCTCACCTGCTCTGGATTTGCTTCAATGCCCCTGTGGGTGACTATGTACCCTAGGAACTTTCAAGAGCTTACTCCGAATGAGCACATTGAAGGGTTTAGCTTCATGTTGTACCTCCTGAGAGTGGTGAAGGCTTGTTGATATACCATGGATTTTACCCGTTTTTAACCATGGTATACTAGTATTTTATTATATATTTAATCTGTTTTCTAGCCTGTTAGGTATGTTTTCAGGTTCATGAGCATTTTGTGAGAAATTGATGTTTTTGGAGCATTTTGGAGTGCAAGAGATGATACACCCGAGTTGACCATTCAAGACTAAGTCGGAAGTCAACATTGCGATTATAATCGATCGATACTCATCCTGAGTTGTCGATCGATGTAGCTGAGAAGATCCGCGTACTAGAAGATTATAATCGATCGTTACACATCCAGTGTTGTCGATCGATATCAAAGACGAAATGGTTTAGCCGACTACTTCACCAAGACTTCACCAAATTACGAGATTGCCCCTGACGAGTTTTTAACCTAATGGAAATGTTTAAATATTCCTGCTAAGTGTTTTTTGACGGCAATCTTCGAAAGAAGCAAACTTTTGACAACCCTCAAGAGAAAAGCAGAGAGTTTGAGAGAGAGACTAGAGTCTTATTTGTTTTGAGAGATTGGAGAGATTTCTCATCTCCTTTTGTATTTCAACTTTATTCTATCTATGCAATTCTTTCATCTATATATTGTTATGATTGCTTAGCTATGTCTGAGTATTCTATTTGTTAGATCGAGGGTTCAAATAGGTTTGTGGGATTAGCCCCAAACTATAATTGCTAAGTTGTGGTACTCATCAAATGGATTGCACCCTATGCTTGTTTAGATTAGCTAACTAGAACATAGATCACTAGGATCTTTGATTATCTTGAATTATCCATTTGAGCTTGCTTGTCTCCCGTTGAGAAGAGCGACAGCTCCTCTTTGAGACCTTGTGTTCATATTCGGCTCACGCCTAGGCAGATCTAGAAGCCGTCGATCGATATCCCGACAGGTGAATCGATCGGCGATGCGAAAGGTGTATCGCTTGATATCTCAAAAGGATATCGACCGACTCTTTTTCTGCGCCAACATTACGACAGTTGAGGCCAGAGATCTAGATTACTTAACCAGTGATACTTCACTTGAGTTAAGCGGCTGAGATCTATAGTATCATGCAAGCAACTTTTTAAAGAATTTATAGAGATTATAATCTCCATTCCTGAATAGAAACCCTATGTCTAGCACTATTTATCACATTTAAACAACCCATCATATTGTTAGTTAGAGCAACTACCTTGCTCATTTTTAGGAATTGTTACTTTTATTTCCATCATATAAACCAACCTTTCCTAGGATTGATTAGTAGATTTTATTTAATTGGTTCTCTAGCTCCTCGTGATTCGATCCCTAAGTACTACAGCTGTATCTCTTATTTGAGAGAGTAAGCTCTACTGGGTAATTTGAGCACTATCACTTGTTGAAGGTGTGAGATATGGTCTTCGGCGTCTAGGGACTTCACCAACATGTCATCAATTTAGACTTCCATGGTCTGCCCTATCTGATCGGCGAACATCATGTTGACAAGCCTTTGTAGGTCGAGCCGGCGTTCTTTAATCCGAAAGACATAACTTTGTAACAGTAGATACCCTTCGAGGTCATGAATGAGGTCTTCTCTTGATCGTCGGGGTGCATTAGGATCTGATTATATCCAGAGAACGCATCCATGAAGCTCATCAGCTCGTGACCAGCCGTTGCGTCGACCAGCTTGTCGATGTGAGGCAGAGGGAAATGATCTTTAGGACAAGACTTATTAAGGTCCGTGAAATCGATACAGACTCTCCACTTCCCATTCTTCTTCTTCACGACCACCACATTGGCTAGCCATTCCGGGTATTGCACCTCTCGTATGAATCCAGCATCTAGTAGGTTCTTGACCTCTTCGTTGATTATCTCATCCCTTTCAGAAGTGAATTTTCTCCTCTCTTGTCTGACAGGAGGATGCATTGGATCCACCTTGAGTTGATGCATGATAACATCGGGATCAATTCCAGGCATGTCTTCGTGAGGCCAGGTAAAGCAATCGGAGTTGGATCTTAAGTAATCGATCAGTCTCCTTCTCAAACTTTCCGGAAGCTTGGAGCCTATTTTGAAGTTTCGACTCGAGTTCCCTTCCGTGAGCGGGACCTCGTCCATTCTTCCACTTCTGGCTCTTCGGTGTGTGGGGCCGGAAGATTCTTCTGTAATTGTTATAAGACCTGAGTCTTTCCCCTAAGGGTAGTCTGATAGCAAGACCTAGCATTCTCTTGATCCCCGTTAACCGCTCTGATGCCCCCAAGGGGTTGGGAACTTGACCAGCTGGTGCAAAGTTGAAGGTACGGCTCCCATGTCATGGATCCATGGCCTTCCCAATATCACGTTGTATGATGAGGGACAGTCAACGACCAGGAACTTCGTGGCTTGGTTTACCCCACAGGAAGAAGGACCTCTCCCAAGGTTTGTTTGACTTCTCCACTGAAGCCTACGAGGGGGGGGGGGGTTGCCTTTCTGGTTAGAGCTGTAGGTTCCAAACCCAGATCAGCGAAGGCCGAATAAAAGATTATGTTGCTGGAGCTCCCATTATCTACTAGTATCCGCTTGACCAAGCAGTTTGCTATGGTAAGTGAAATGACGAGAGCGTCATGATGAGGGGCGAGGACCTTCTCCTGCTCCCTTGCAGTGAAACTGATCTTATATATTCCAAGGAGCAGGCGCTTGGAACCCTCGACATCTTGGCCTCTCCTGGCATTGCGAGTACTTTTCTTGGCCGCGGCGCTGCTAATTCCGCTCACCTCTGATCCGCCTGTGATGACATGGATCACTCGGTCTTGCTGTGGTGGCAATGCATGAGCTGCCTCGATAGGGAGACTGGGACCCTCTTTATTTAGAAGGTTCTTGGCTTTATCCGAGAGGAACTCCCGTAGGTAACCTTTCTTGAGGAGCTCGGCGACTTCCATCTTTAGGGCTATGCAGTCCTCCGTAGTATGACCATGATCACTATGGAACTCGCACCATCGCTTGGGATTTCGATTAGCCTCTGCGGCCTTCATCTTAGGAGGCCACTTGACTTGAGAACCCATTTGTTGTAAAGACACCGATCAGCTCCGGTTTGAATATTGCAAGATGAGAGATGTCAGGCCAGGTAGACACCATCATCCCTTAGGATCTAGGCAAAGGTCGATGCTGATACCTGCCCCTATTCGGGTTACTAGTCTACCTCTCGTAAACCGAAAGAACCGAGCAGCCGACCCCGGCCTTGGCCGTAGCCCACCGGGCGGCTAGCCCCTGTGCTGGCCGTGGCCGCCGGGCGGCTAGCCCCCGTGCTGGCCGTGGCCGCCGGCGGCTAGCGCCCGTGCTGGCCGTGGCCACCGGGCGGCTATCCCTGTGCTCGCCGTGGCCGCCGGCGGCTAGCGCCCGTGCTGGCCGTGGCCGCCGGGAGGCTAGCCCCGTGCTGGCCGTGGCCGCTGGCCGCTAGCGCCCGTGCTGGCCGTGGCCGCCGGCGGCTAGCGCCCGTGCTGGCCGTGGCCGCCGGGCGGCAAGCCCCGTGCTGGCCGTGGCCACCGGGCGGCTAGCCCCGTGCTGGCCGTAGCCGGCGGCGGCTAGCGCCCGTGCTGGCCGTGGCCGCCGGGCGGCTAGCCCCGTGCTGGCTCGGGTCTTCGGACAACAATCTCCGGTACACAAGTCCCAGGCCCCGGCCGTCAGAAATCTGTACTTCGAGTCTTTCCCAAAGTCCTCGCAGGACGAATCATTGAGATTCCGCGTACGAAACTCCGGTTCTTACTCGAAACTAAGACCGTCGGAAACACTTCGGAAACTCGTAAGATATCAACGGGAAGGAAGATCTTAAATTCTTCGTACGAAACAGCGATGGTTATCTTAAGACACCACTCATCTCAACTCTACGAACGAATGAAGAACTTCCAAAGAAATCGTAGAAAACAACGGAAGTCCTAGAGACGGCCCGAAAAGGACCAAACGTGATCGGACAGTCCGTTTACGATTATCTAAGATAGACACGACGATTTACATTTATCTTTACGTAACTAGATAAATGCTAAATTTCCGGAAGAATAAATGGCAAGTTTCCCGAAGATAAATGTCAAGTTTCCCGATAAGTATGGAGGCGACGAAAATGGAAAAAAGCCCGCCTTGCGGCCCAGAAGGAGAATAGACCGTCATAAGAAGGAGTATATAAAGGAGCTTTGGGAGAGAAGAAAAGGCAGAGAAAAAAATCTAAGAGAGAGAGCAAATCCGAAACCTAGGGGCTTAGAGAATTCCTGCTAGCTTAGGACTTAGGAGTTTAGACTAGCGGAGCAAGACTTAGAACGTTTTGTCTCCTGTATTTCCGTCGTTTTCCGCTTCAGCGTTTCTCTACTTCCCTTTTTCGGAAGAATATTGTATTCAACTTATCATCTATTTAATAAAACGCCTTAGTGCAATTTTTCCGCTACGTTGCTTTATTCTATCAATTTCGTTTGGTTGTCGCAGAGAATCCGAGCATTCAGGGAAAACTAGGTTTACTTAGTTTTCCTTCGATTTATTTAACTAAAATCGACAGTGCGAATTTCGGTTCCCACAGTTTGGCGCTAGAAGGAGGGGGGTCGGATTCTCTTACTCAAAAACCTACGATTGGTAACAACAGCATGGCCACATCACCTGTCCGCAACATCGTGTCATTCGGGGACAGAGCAACGGCTGGTCAAGCCAAACCTCACGACGAACTCCTCGTTATCGGACTAACGATCCAGGACATCGACGTAGCGAGAATATTGGTCGACACCGGATGCTCGACAAAATTTATATATAAAAACACTCTCGAGAGGATGGGAATCGACCTAAGCGCAATCACGGACGATCCAATCCGATAATCGGACTCTCAGGAAACATCACAATGACCCTCGGCTCGGTCGATCTCTCGGTCAGAGCCGGGAGCGTCACGAAGATGGTGGAATTTTTGGTAGTCGACGGTCCAGCAGCATATAACGCGATCGTCGGGACTCCGTGGTTAAACTCCATGCGAGCAATCCCCTCGACTTTCCATCTATGCCTCAAATTTCCGACTCTCTTCGGAGTAGAAACAATACAAGGAGATCGTAAAGCGCCCCAAGTCTGCTTGGCCGCTGGGTTAAAATGAAAAAACTCTGAGCCCGAAATTAACCCAAAAAGCAAGCGACCCACGAAGCAGCATCGCAGGACCCTCCAGAAATCTTTTGGCAATCGCAAAGAGCTGAAGCCTTAGAAGGGAAACGTGAGCCCACTTGCGAACCAGTAATTTCGGTCTGCCTCGACGAGACTAACCCAGAGCGGTGCGTGGAGATTGGAGCCAATCTCCGCGATCCATTGAGAAGCAGAACTCATCGCATGTCTCAAGAAGAACCTTAACACGTTCGCTTGGGCTGCGGAAGATATGCCGGGAATCGACATCAACATAACATGTCATGAACTCAACATCGATCCAACTCATAAACCCGTAAAACAAAAGAGGCGAAAGCTAGGCCCCGAACGGGCAACTGCGGTTAATGAGGAAGTCGAAAGACTCCTCAAAGTTGGATCAATAACAGAAGTAAGATATCCCGACTGGCTCGCCAATCCCGTCGTCATCAAGAAGAAGAACGGGAAATGGCGAGTGTGCGTCGACTTTACTAATCTCAACAAAGCATGCCCGAAGGATTGTTTTCCGCTTCCGCACATCGACCGTCTGGTCGAGGCAACCGCAGGAAACAAACTCCTATCGTTCATGGACGCGTTCTCCGGTTACAATCAAATCATGATGAATCCCGAAGACCGTGAGAAGACAGCATTCATTACTGACCAAGGGACCTATTGCTACAAAGTAATGCCTTTCGGTCTTAAGAACGCCGGCGCCACGTATCAGCGGCTCGTCAATCGAATGTTTGCCGAGCAACTCGGAAAAACCATGGAGGTGTATATCGACGATATGTTGGTAAAATCTCTTGACGAACGCGACCACGTAGTCCACCTAGAGGAATACTTTGAGAGATTGAACCAGCACAACATGAAACTCAATCCAGCAAAATGCAGATTCGCTGTGGCGTCGGGAGAATTCTCGGGTACCTCGTAACATTCCGCGGAATAGAGGCCAATCCGAAACAAATCAACGCACTGATAGAAATGGCCTCCCCGAGAACCAAGCGGGAAGTCAAAAGGCTGACCGGACGAGTCGCGGCCTTAAACCGATTCATCTCGCGCTCCATGGATAAGTGTCTCCCATTCTACGAAACCTTGAAGGGGAACAAAAAGTTCGAGTGGTAGAAGATTGCGAGAAAGCTTTCCAACAGCTGAAACAGTATCTGGCCACCCCTCTTATCCTCGCAAAACCCGTAGTCGGAGAGCCCTTGTTCCTCTACATCGCATTATCCGCATCAGCAGTCAGTGGCGTCCTGATTCAAGAAGAATTCGGAGAACAGAAACCGGTCTTCTACATTAGTAAAACATTACTAGATGCCGAAACTCGGTATCCGCTAATGGAAAAATTGGCACTCGCTGTCATAACTTCGGCGAGAAAACTTAGACCGTATTTCCAATCTCATACCATCGTGGTACTTACCACTTTTTCGTTACGGACGATTCTACACAGTCCAAGCCAGTCTGGTAGGCTCGCGAAGTGGGGCATTGAACTAAGCGAGTACGATATCGAATATCGTCCAAAAACCTGCACGAAATCGCAGGTACTCGCGGACTTCTTGGTAGAATTACCCGCGACGGACTTAACTAACGAGGATCCTGGTTCAACATGGGATCTCATTGTCGATGGATCCTCGACCAAGCAAGGATCCGGAATCGGGATCCGACTCACTTCGCCGACAGGAGAAATCCTCGAGCAATCGTTCCAATTGGATTTTCATGCATCAAACAACGAAGCAGAATATAGGCGCTAATTGCGGGCCTACGAATGGCCCATGGGCTGAAGATTCGAAATATTCACGCTTACTGCGACTCTCAGTTAGTCGCAAACCAATTCAGCGGAGAATACGAAGCAAGGGATGAAAGGATGAACGCATATTTAAAGGTCGTCCAAGACTTGGCCCACGACTTTCAGCAATTTGCGCTAACCAGGATTCCCCGCTCGGAAAACGTCCAAGCTGACGCTTTAGCCGCTCTCGCCTCAAGCTCGGATCCAGGGCTTAAAAGAATAATTCCCGTCGAATTCATAGAGCATCCCGAGCATCGGACCGCCGGTAATCGCCAACCTGATCAGAACACAATCGAAGGCGCGGAAGAAAACGAAGACCAACCGGAAGCACGCAGACCAAACAGACTATGGCTGCGACACTCCCTGGCTAGAACCTATCAAAACCTACATCGTAGATGGTACCCTACCCGCGGAGAAATGGGCAGCCCGGAAAATAAAAATTCAGGCAGCGCGATACGTAACCGTGGAAAGCGAAATCTACAAAATGGTGACTTGCGCGGAAGGAGAAAAGGCGAGAAAAATCATGGAAGAAGTTCACTCCGGATCGTGCGGAAACCACTCCGGCGGAAGGTCTCTCGCAACAAAAATAAAACGCCACGGATTCTACTGGCCAACTATGGTAAAGGATTGCGAGAAGTTCGCTCGGAAAATGCGAGAAGTGTCAGCGGCACGCTCCGACAATTCATCAGCCCGCCGTAATCCTCTCTTCTATCTCATATCCGTACCCTTTCATGCGATGGTCAATGGACATCGTCGGACCACTACACAAATCAAAACAAAAATGTTTCCTGCTGGTCCTCACAGATTTCTTTTCGAAATGGGTGGAAGCAGAATCCTACGCAAGTATCAAAGACGTGCAAGTCGAGAATTTCGTCTGGAAAAACATCATAACCAGACACGGTGTCCCATACGAAATCGTAACGGACAACGGTCTCAGTTTATTTCCACACGATTCGAGGCATTCTGCGAAAAATGGAAAATACGACTTAACAAGTCTACTCCCAGATACCCGCAGTGCAACGGACAGGCTGAAACCATAAACAAAAGCGTCCTAGACGGATGAAAAAACGCTTGGAAGCCAAAAGGGACGATGGGCAGAAGAACTCGAAGGGGTCCTTTGGTCTCATCGAACCACTCCAAGACGAGCAACGGGGAAACTCCGTTCGCTCTCGTTTACGGAGCAGAATGCATGATTCCAGCGGAGGTAGAATTCCCGCGGCGTACGGGGGAGATTTCTTCCCGAACGGGAAGACCTGAACAATGCCATGCTGCTGGATAATCTTGACCTCATCAACGAGCGTCGCGACCAGCCCTCATCCGGATTCAAAATTACCAGCAGGCCGCCGCAAAATACTACAACGCGAACGTACGTCATCGAAGATTCAAAGAGGGTGATCTGGTCTTGCGAAAAGTCTTCCAAAACACTGCCGAACGAAACGCAGGAAAACTGGGGGTAAACTGGGAAGAGACCATACAAAATCATAAAAGTCGTCCGACCAGGTTCGTATCAAATCGCAAACATGCAAGACGTAAAAATCCCGAGAACTTGGAATGCGATGCATCTCAAGAAATACTACCACTAGAACGTGGAAAACAGAACTACGAGATGGCTTGATCCTCGAAAGAGGTAGCGTAGGCAACTCGCCAACCGGTGGGTTCAGCTATCCCCCCGATTTAAAAGGGGGGAGTGGGGTGCGTACACTCGCCACGCCCCACAAATTTTCGAAAAACTTTCCGCAATTCAATTCGCCTAACGGCCTTAACAATGGATCCAGTATCCACCAAACAAACCATAAAACTATCGCCCGGAAACATTCCGCGATTTCTAAAAGCCCATAGTCCTTTATGGCATAAGAAAAACAAACTTCAAAGCACTGCGAGACGTCGCTTCGTGCCCGAACATCCGTTTTTCGATTAAAACCTTCATACGCCTTCTAAACGGCATCATATCGTTGTTGCTGATCACAACAAACGAACTCTAACGTCCTAAACAGACAAGCCACCTAAGGGTAGGCTCTTTTACATCCGACAAGGATCCCATAGCGCGCTATACACAAAAAATCCAAATTTGGTTCAGCACTTCGTAAAGGAAGTAGCTCGATTCGTGCCCATACAAATCATATAAGCCGATACCACTTCGCGGATTTTAAAACGGTACGAATCAGGTTAAAATCACAAACAGGCAAAACGAAAGCCGATTTGTCATCGCACAGCCTCAGTCTGAGAGTAAACCTAGGTCTTGCCCTAAACCCAGCCTTGCTGGTATCTTAAACATCTCATAGGCAAAGCGTCAACGACGCGAGATCCCAAAACTTGTCTCTTCACTCAAGTCTATACGTTTCCACGAATTTTTCGCGTAAATCGTAAACCGCAGGAAAATCTCGCTTTGTACAAACTACGGATACGGTGATCGTCAGGGAGGCAGGAATGAGACGACAACTCACACCCTGCCCCTCTAACTTCGACAAACAGAAGTTCTAAACGCAAAATATTTTAAACGCATACCGCGAGTTCAATACAACGCCCTAAAAAGGGCAGGGATTCAAAGCCACCAACGGCCAGTCCCGAAATCATACATAATGGCCAACCAACGGCCGAAATACAATCAAAATAAAAATCCCCTCAGGGATTGATCAACCTAGGCGTCCTCCGGAACACCGCCTTCATTCTCCGACTCACCCGAAGCAGGAACAGCCTCGCCATCGCCCTCGCCGACCTCCTCACCGCCCTTGTCCGCAACGATTCCAGCATCCTGGACCTCTGGAATTTCCGAACTCGGGACCAGGGTACCCGAGGATGACGGGCCGGCAAGCTCCGTCGCAGTGCAAGCTCCCATCTCCTCGAAGCGCTGAATCCGCCTCTTAAGACGTCGAACTTCCGAGGACTTGCTCTTCTTCTCCTCCTTCGCCTTGAGCAGCGAGCTCACAGTCTTTCCCAGATCACGCTCGAGATCGCTGATCCTAGCTTCGAGCGTCGACGTCTGGGCAGCATGAGTGCTCTCAATCGATTGAAGCACAGCCTCGGTGCGCTTCAAAGTTTCCCGCGACGAATCCAGCTCCTTGGACAAACGTGTGACCTCCAGTCCGCAATCGCCAAGCATCCCGTCGATCAACGACACAAACTGATCACACGAGAGAAGGTGAGAATCAAGGAGTCACAAAAGAAAGGGGGTTTCACAAAATACCTTGGAGCGATGTTGCGATAGTTTCGCCGAAACCTCGCCTTCCTCACTCTTAGTACACCTTTCCTCTTCGCTGATCCGGCAGCCCCAGCTCTTGAACGTCCCTTCGATGGTGGAACAGCGTTGGACGCGGGAAGTCCCAAGACGATCTCCCTCTTCTTTTCTGGAGGAGGAGGCATGACTTCCACCGCATCCTCCGAAACCACTATCGGCGAAAGGGAGCCCTCAGGGCGAGCCTGGACATCGGGTGCTTGCTCCGGAACGACAATTTCTCCAGCAGGCAAAGGGACATCGGATCCAGAGGCTGGAATTGTAGAGATCGGGACTGGAGTAACGTCGGGTCCAAGAGCCAGAACCGCGGATCCGGAGTTAAAGCGACATCGGATCCGAGAGTCGGAGCCACAGAAGTCGGAACGGAAGTAGCACTAGGACCTGCCACGCTAGACTCCATCTCAGCACGGCGTCGCTCCATCTTGTCCTGAAAAGAACTGAACCCCTGACGAATGTCTGCGTAAGGGCAGGAGCATCCTGCGCCGGCGAGGCTTGGTTAGCTTCACTCATTTCGACATCGGAATCTTTCTTTTCATTAGAGAGAAAGCCATATTTTCTGAAATTTGAGAAGAGGAGAGTGAGTGAAAAATGAGAGGGGATGGGGTGCACTATTATAAGAAATCAAAGGTGGTAGAGTTTTTTCGGAATAAAATATTCCTAGCCGAAAATTTCGATTTTCAAATCTTCCGCACACAAAATCGCTCCCGCATCTTGCATGCTGGGGGCTAACTGTTGGGTCAAAAACGTTATCATCGAATCAAAAGGCTAAGTCTATTTGTCATACGAAAAAC
>NW_026617573.1:0-16522 GCF_000801105.2 Raphanus sativus
GGGAGACGAAGATGATGCAAGCTGGTGTCTTGTCTGGACCAATTGACAGGTCATCGGGTCAGAGGTCAACACCTGGAGGTCCACTGACTCATGATCTTAATGTTCCTTATGAAGGTACAGAGGAGTACGAGACTCCCACTGCTGAAATGCTCTTCCCTCCGGTTAGTAGGCTTTACACTACTAGTGATTTGATAGATAATTAGATTCTTTGAGATGTTGTTGTAATAGTTTCTGTGTTGAGCAGACACCGTTGCAGACTCCACTTCCAACGCCGCTTCCGGGGACGGCTGATAACTCATCCATGTATAACATCCCTACTGGCTCCAGTGATTATCCAACTCCTGGATCTGAGAATGGAATCCATGCTGATGTCAAAGCAAGACCTAGTCCTTATATGGTGAGCAGCTCTACTTTTTTATTTAAAGTTGTGGTGTGTGACTGCTTATCCAAGACTTTTTCACATGATAAACAGAGAATTGACTTTTGTATTTTCTGATTTTTTTTTGTTTGTTTGCATAAACTAAGAAATATACTCTGTATTTGTAGCAACCTCCTTCTCCATGGACAAACCCAAGGCCTGATGTAAATGTTGGTAAGTTCTAGTTTTGCCAGCTCTTGATTTCTCAGTGAAAAGAAAAAGTGTTTGGAATTTAAACGTTTGATCTACTGCTAGCTTATGTGGATGGCCGTGATGAGCCTGAGAGAGGGAACTCTAGTCAGCAGTTCACGCAGGTTAACATCTAAATCAAGAATCGTGAATTTTGATTTTCTTTATTCATTTGATTAGTGTGCTTTTCAAGTACTTTCTCATTTTACAGATCTTTTAAAAGTCATATTCCTGTAATATTTTCAGGACCTATTTGTACCACCTTCCGGCAAACGAAAGCGTGATGATTCTTCTTCTGCACAATATCAAAATGGTCGGTCTATACCACAACAGGATGGTGCAAGCGATGATATGCCTCAGGTTTGTACCTAGAACCAATACATTTTCATTTACATATTTAGAATATAGCTCAAGAATGCAGGCACAAGTTTATGAAACCTCAGTGATCTGATTTATAAGCACAAATTTGCAGATAGACCTTGAGGGTGATTCATTCTGCATAACTTTTGTTAGTGAAAGAAGGGTTCCACGAGATCTCCTCTGCTCATCTTCAAAGATTCCTCAAGCTGATGGGCCAATGCCTGACCCTTACGATGAAATGTTGTCGACACCAAATGTACGAATGAATGCTTCAGCTTTTTTTAATTGAGTAGTCAAAATTGTTATATAGTACTTAGATGATACTGCGGTGCAGATATACAGCTATCAAGGACCCAGTGAAGACTTAAACGAGGGCAGAACACCTGCTCCAAACGGTAAGAGAATCCTCTAACAAAAACCTTTTTTTTATATAGAGCAACTAAGTGAATATTTTCTCTTTGTTAGAGATCCAAGCGAGCACTCCTGTTGCTGCAGCACAAAACGATATCATTGAAGACGATGAAGAGCTGTTGAATGAAGATGATGATGACGACGAGTTAGATGACTTGGAAAGTGGTGAGGATATGAACACACAACATCTGGTTTTGGCTCAGTTTGACAAGGTAATGATGACTCTTGTTTTTACACAGGGTTTCGGTTGTGATTGAGCGTATTGGTAAGACTTGTTTTTTGGTGTTGTACGTTTAAATTAGGTGACTCGCACTAAGAGCAGGTGGAAGTGCAATCTGAAAGATGGGATCATGCATATTAACGATAAGGATATTCTCTTCAACAAAGTAAATATTTGCCTCCCAACAAAAGCTTTCGATGCTGTTATAGTTGATGGATGATATTTTACTAACATACGCTCTTATCTACTTTTTCCAGGCAGCAGGGGAGTTCGACTTCTGAGCTTTTGACAATAGCAATGCTTATGGAGAAGCCACTCTCTCCTTCAGTGTCCAATGTATTTCTTTTTTTTTCCTCCTGAATTTAGACCCAGCTTCTGTGAGAAAAGACAGTGATTATTTATGGGAAAGTGCACCTTGGTTGGCTTCTTGTAAAAAAAATATGATTTTTCCGGTTGAAGCAGACTCTCTTTCACACGATGGGAAATTAATATTGCCAAAAGCTCTTTTGTCTTGAGATGTGTGTTTATTTTGAAACATCACTGTGAATGATCTACATGGTCTCAAACATGTTCTTCTCAGTACAACCAACATGAAACCTGAAATCATCCTCTTGTGTAGGAGGAGAAGAAGAGTGCAGATTTGGAGAAACAAAGAGAGGTGAAGGCAGAGGAATAGCTGCTGCGGTTGCAACTGCATCACAAGACTAATGCAAGAAGGGATTCTCTGGAACACTGTCAAGAGTCAGGGATGTGGACAGTGGCGGAGCCACATTATGTTGAGGGGGGTCAGTTGACCCCTATGACTTTTATAGAAAAAAAAAATTTAGCTTAGGTAGATTGTTTCTTTCTGGATCATTTGGTTAAAATAGCTTACTTTGACCCCCATGTCACATGTTTTAAACTTTTCATTGACCCATTTAAAAGTTTTGACCCCTATAAGAGAGTGTGCTGGCTCCGCCACTGGATGTGGATGCTTGGCTCTGCAGTCTAGTCAGTGGTAATCTTGAGGACTCGCTCTTCCCAAACATGTTCACACTGTTCTCTATGAGTCTTGAGCCAATGAGTATACGTATACAAGTATAAACCGAGAGAGAGAGATATGGAGGAAGGAAAGTGATGTGAAGAGAAGAAAAATAAAAGATATAAGATCAGTTGAGGTGTAACATGTGAGGGAAAACAGAGTTGTGTCTTTGGGCATCTTTTAGTTTGGACAAAAAGGCCCAAGATAAGCTCAACTTCTTTGTTGTTAGTTTGCGTCGTTGTTCTGTTAACTACAACGTCCCAACCACCTGGTCTTTGTTTGGTTGAAACGTTTTAAATCGCTCATGTTTTATCCTTAATACCTTCTTAATCTTTCATCAAAGTTAATTTTCGCATTTTTTGTTAGAATCTAAAAATAATATTCAAAATTAATGTTTCTTGCATCAGCTAAAAACGAGCCTTTTGTCTCGACGTCTGTTAAAAAAAAGAAACTTAGCTCAAAAGCTACTTTCCCCTGGATCAAAACGAACAGTCGCCACAAAAGTTCTGATTCCTACTTAACCACTTTGGTTCCGCAGTACCAAAATCAGAAGCTGCTACTGTGCTACCTCCACCGTCAGATTTTTCACTCTGACATATCCAACGTCTCTCTTGAAACCATGTCATCATTTTCTCAAACGCGTTTTTTACTGAAATAAAAGTTTTCTGACACTGTTCTTCACTTTATCTCTCTTGTACTTTTGTGTTTTGGTTTCTCACCTGAGAAGTCTGAGTTTCTTTCTTCAAATATTTTGTTGCTTATTCATTTGAATTTATCCGTACCAACTATTTTGAGTTGTTCTTTTCTTTTTCTGCAATTATTGAAAAAGGCTGTTGAATACATTTGTAACGTGATTAACTTTTTCTTTCTGATTAAATCCAAAACACTTATGATCATGAACATTATCGTCAGAGTCAAAAAGAGACAAAGATCGTGTGGCTCACAAATTTCTGTTGGATTCTTCAATATGTTGAATTATTTTCCCGCTCCTAAGAGGGACTATTAATTTTATTCATGTCAGCAACGCGGAAATAGTGTCTAAGTACGTACATTCTTATACACATTATATTAATTTTAATAGTTTTAATATAATATAACATAGGCTTCGTTCATATATATACAGAAAAAATTAGGTTTGGCAAGAGGGAATCTTCACGAGACCAAAAAATGTGTAAGGAGAATACTGCCACAAAGATGCAAAACTGAATATTATTCTCTCTCTCTGTTTTTGTAAATGAGACTTTTCTGTTATGTATGGGTTCTGGCATTTGTCAAGATCTATAATCTAATAGCATCATGCAACTTTATGATCACATCATTATCCCATCAGGATAATATAATAGGCATGCCCTCAACTAGAAGTCTAGTACGCATTATTGTTTTAAACAACATTGTCTGAAGTCTAATCACGGCTATAAAAAGAGCATAAACGTTGCAAAATCCCATATGGAGCCAAACAAATTAAGTAGAAAAAATGTGAAAAACACACACTCAGATCTGTTGACCAAAAAACAACCTATGATCTTTGACCAAATAGATTATAATTGGTTATTATTAAATTATTTTCCAGACATTGAAAGTGACTATTCGATTTAATCCTATCAAAATAATTGTACGTCTCGACACATCGACCCTCCAGATTGTGGCATTAAGACTTTCATTTTATTTTAAATGTTCGATGTTATTTACACATTTGTATACATGACTGTCTAATCAAAATAATAATAATATAGTACTAATTATCTTTTTTTTTTTGTAAAATATATAGTACTAATTATCAAAAGAAACTCTTTCTTGCAAGGGTCTTTACAATGTACTATTATAGAAACTTGTAGCAACCTAGAGTAGAGAATCAAACTGATCTAATGCCAAAACGAAAAGAATATAAATTGCATGAGGTGTAGGCTAGGAATCATGTTTGTGCCAACATACAAGCATAGCCACACACCTTCTCATGATATAAAACCTTCCTTTCTGTTCTTTGGCCAAGTTACTGTACTTTTGGGTGATGGAAGATGATGATGATGATGATCCTTTCTCTTTCTTCGAGGTGCTTCTTGAGATGGAAGAGGAAGAAGATGTCACTGAACATTTGGTGGATGAGCTCCGTACGAATGCGGGAGCCTTTGTGGAGGAAGCACTCGTCGAGAAGCTTCTAGAGAACTTAGATTTAGAGGAACTAGAAGATGAGCACGATGCATCTGATGCATCCTTTTTAGACAGCTTCCACTTCTCGCTCATTTCCGCGTTTCAAGAAGAACGAAATATGTAGAGGGAGAGAGAAAGCTTCTGACTTAGGTGAAGGCCGGTCTCTGTTAATTATTTATTGTTTTTATTTGATTATGAGTTTGTAGTGATTGAGTTAAATAGAGAGAGGACGAAAAAGAATTAAATGGAGAGAGAGAGAGAGAGATCTAGAGGGATGGAGCTGGGAGAAGAGAGCTGTATATATAGACTAGAGCAAACCCGCCCTACGGGCGGGCAAGTAAAATTAACTGTAAAAATTTATTTTGAATTTTTATTTAAGTTTAGTTTAAAATAGTATTAAGGTTCATAATTATTTTACATCAATTTTATCTATGTGTTTTATTCTTCATTTTATAAAGTACAAACTTGTCTAGAACTAAATTTGCTTTTTCACTTTTTTTCTTCTAAAACTAATAATTGTCTCGAGCTCTCTTGAATGCTGGTTTGGAGCTAAGCATTAAGCTTAATGTCTTCTTCAAAGATATATCTCCATCTAGTTCTGTTTCCGATCAATAATTGTGTGTAGGACTACAATTCGACCACTCTACTATTACAACATTTTTTTAACCGATGATTCAGCTTCAACTTTGGGCTTGACCTAAAATGTAAAAAAAGATAAACACAGCTTGGTCAAATAATGTGTTCCATTAAAATAAACATAAATGGCCAAACTGAGAAGAGAAGCAAAGAGCTAACCTCACTGAGCGAGTGACAAAGAGCTTCCTCTCCCAAAGATGAATAGATAGTAACCACAGTGACATTACGCCTGAAGCAACCCTGTAACGCAATGAACCACTCTTCTCTCATATCCGCAAAAATGACGACATGTTCCTCATACTTGTGTCCCATCTGAACCAACTCAGAAGCAAAACAACACACAGCTTCAAGCGTCTGCCAGAACGTCTTCCACTCATAATCACCCAAATGAAGTTTCTCACCTCAACCTCTCTAGCGATCAGCTTCCTGGTCCCGGGGAAAACATGTCGCTGTGGTTCTTGCACGAGATCTCGAAGATCTCTGGGAGTGTGGAGATGTCTTCCCAGTGAGAGCTGACGGGATATTTGAACCGGTGGTTCCTAACGGTATGACCTGGCTCTCCACCGACGTCATCGACTATCACGCCTCGTTTCTCGTCTTTCTTAGCGTTGCGGACCAAAAGGGTTAGAGCTAGAGTGATAATGACACCAGCAGCGTAAGGAATCATCTTCCACTTCCTGAAAGCAATGGTAAACGTGTTTATTCACATAATCAATACAGAGAGGAGCTAAAAGAGTACACATTGGTTAAAAGCAGAAGACAGTCTCGTAAAGTTAGAATCTTTTTTAATATAATTTAGATCTGAGACAAAAAAGAGATAGCAGAACAAAAGGGATAGATAAAAACCGAAATGTGGATGATGTACCTTAGATTAAAGTAAAATATAATGGTATGCTATTGATAGACTCGAGCGTGTAGGCTTCTAGAAGCTGTTGCCTATTGTCGCTTAACTTCTTTCTCAGTTACCCATTCTAATGTTGGTATCTGCGCTTTTGTTAATAATCAAAGATGTGTTCCTTGCTATTGCACGGTTGTTGTTATGTGCTAGTCTGCTAGGCAAACACAGAGCAGAAGCAATGAAACTGAAAAAAAAGATAAACACGAAACAAAGTCAGTAAAAACAAAAGTTGAGAAACATGAAACATAAAACATAATTTGTGAAAAACGACAAACACGATACATAATCATTGAAAATTATACCTTAGCATCTAAGAGCAGCATGTGGACTCCCATAAGGCATGGTACAACAGTTCGGCTGCCACGTCCAGCCTTAAAATTGGAAAGCAATATCTGGGAAGTTGCCAGTTCTCCTAGCTCTATGTGTGTATTATGAGTGGTACATCGATATGAAAATGTGAAAACATCATTCAAAAAAAAAATGTGAAAACTAATGGCGCTGGAGACCCCTTTCTATAGGTTTGAGATTTCCACCGCCTTCCAATAGCGAAGCAGATAATAGTTGTAGATCGTAGATGATGGAATCAAGGCGGACTTTAAGAAGATAATAATTTTCCGTTTGGTAAAAATCAGAGTCGGAGGAAGAAGATGAATCAAAACCCTCGTATTGGAGATCAGATAGCGACGGCGGAGAAAAACACTGAGTCGACCATCGAAGAAAGAAACGACGCGTTTCGAGTGACTTAACCCATTCAAAAACCCATGTAATTCAAAGCCCAAACAAAATGTCAAATGAAATAAATGAAACGCAGAGTATTGGTTAAAGGGACAGGTGTCGCCACCAGAACACACGAATTGATGACGTGTCAACGTCCAGGAGGGAAGAAACTCTATTTTATATAAATAGATTGAGTGTTATCAAAATAAAATTAAATGGAAATGCTGAAGACAATAGAATGATCTGGAATATTAAATTAATTGATTTAAATCATACTCGGTTTCTATAATGTGCATCCAATATTTAACCATCACTTAGTGTAACTCCTCCTTGACACATACTCCCGCCGTTTCAAATTATATGTCGTTTTAGAGGAAATTTTTTGTTTCAAAATAAGTTGTCGTTTTCGGTTTTCAATGCAAAATTTATTGACAATATTCTTTTTTTCTATTTTTCTATTGGTTGATACATGGTTAGGTGTATTGGTAATAGTGTTTTTATTTTGGAAATATATAAAATTAAATGTTTTCTTAATTTGTGTGCATAAGGTTAGAACGACATATAATATGAAACGGAGGGAGTATTTAGCCTACTTTAACTTTGGTTTGACATGAAAGACTAATATAGGATTGTTTAATAATTTAAATTTTACAAAAAAAAAATATGTTTTTATCTGCTTCGTAATTTTTTCGTTTTTCAGTCTTTCTATTTTTTTTTACCGATACTATATATATTTAATTTCTTTGTTTGGATACCCAGATTTTTTTTACCATAAGAAATGGTTATCATCTAGTATGCGCATATATATGCTCATAACACATTTTGGGTTTTAGCTTATAAGACTGGCTGGTGTTCTTCTACTCCTCCATATTTCATCTATTTATTTACGTCTTCTCCTTATTATCCGAATGAGCTTTTGGCTTAGTTTCACATGTTTAATTCTATTTAAATTTCTTGATAATAAACACTAGGGTTGATACGTTAGTTCGAAGAATAAAGACTCGAAACTATCATTTCTGCTTTGTAGGTTCCACATTTTCAAAATGACATAAAGCTTCATATACTAATATGAATCATTCATTATCGTTGGAGAAAGAAAACAAGAAAACAAAGACGTTATTTATTGTAATTAAGCGTCACGTGAGAGAGAGAGATAATTTTGTCGTACAATAAAACTGACATGGTGTGACGTAAACCATAAGGAAATTTGTAAAAGTAAGATCAATATTTCTAAAAGCTTCCACTGAATGCAAAATAGCTTTGTGGAACCACACCTAACTACGGCTATGTATACCAGTATACGTATATGAGTCAATGACGAGGATCCAACAGAAAGAATATTCTTGACGAGCGATTCATCATCGTGCCTTGAATTGAATAATATAACTATATTTTTTTTTTTTGGTCAAAGGAATAATATAACTATATTTGTCCAAAAAAGAGAGAATAATATAGCTACTTCTAAATGATGCCAATCAAGATTAAAAGACTTCGAAAGTAGAATTTTCTAGACATATTATTATTATTTCTTTGTTGTACTGTTTGATGTTAAAAAAGAGGACACTGTTTTCAAATTTTGTCTACAAACGTCTAAGTTCTAGGCGGGGTCTTGTCTCTCGAGTTGCATGTGAATCGGTGGTCTACAATTATAAGATCAAAACGGCAACATTAACTTTTGTGAAAATATAATTTGGGAGTATTTGGAGGAAGGGGGCAAGGAGGGACGAGAAGAAAAGTGAATCTTACGATAATTATTTTTGAAATCGGGACCAAGAGTAGACAGCTTTGGGCCTAAACGATATTCCACATGTTTTTTCACCTTTGTGTTTCAAAACAGCCTGGGTTCCCTGAAAACAACTCATTCAAGAAAAAAAAAAAAACTAACCACAGTATATCAACATGATGTGTACGTATGTACTTTATAGTTTCTACCATTTACATACTCTTACGTCACAGTCCAATTGCTAAGAGGGTGTTACAAAAAAAAGGGGTCTAGTTGCTAAGAGGAATATCATGCGTTAAGATGTTAACTACAAAATGTAAAATGCAGCTTTGAAATTATAAGCTAAGATGCAGCTTTGAGTTAAGATGTTAACTACAAAATGTAAAATGCAGCTTTGAAATTAAAGTAGTTTAAGCTACTTTAATTTCAAAGCTGTACATTTTGTAGTTAACATCTTAACTCATGATATTCCTCTTAGCAACTAGACCCCTTTTTTTGTTACACCCTCTTATCAATTAGACAGTGACGTAAGAATGTATGTAGTTTAAGCTGCATTTTACATTTTGTAGTTAACATCTTAACTACTTTAACTTTAAAGCTGCATTTTATACAACAGCAAAAACTGGTGAATGGATGATATCACTACTCACTAGTCAAATATCTCTGCCAATTTAAAGTAGCTTAAACTACTTTCTTTATCGAAAGTTACCTTAAGATAACAGTTTGCCTAATTATAGCGATGATCAGACAAATAATAAGACATTAGCTTATACAAATAAGTACCCAATATCCATCACAAGAAAGATTACTAAGAGAAAAGAAAACACTAGGGATGTTTTCAGGACAAAACAAATAGTTTAGACCATTCGCATTAAGAATCTTTTAATTAAAAAAATACTAAGAAGTATTAATATTTAGTTAGAGAATATGTTAAAAGCTTTAGAACTGTAATATGAATTTTCAAAATTTTATCTTTTTTCTGTTAGAATATTATCATTTTTGTGAAGAACTCTGCTTGACATTTACAAACGAATCCAACTCTTTGTGTTTCCAGAACGCGTGATTTTCAAACATTCTGTATTCCATGTTCGTTGAAAGCTTGGTGGTGGTATCTATCCTTTTAAGTTTGGAAGTCTTGACGTGTTCATCAACCAAGCCTCAAATGTATCAGTTTCATGAGATCTTAAGTTTGAGTGAATTTACCCTATAACGAACTTTAAACTCCAGAGACCTCGAAGTTCCCAGGGTCAAAAAAGGTCTTCCAACTTTAGTTCTTACACACGTCTCACAGAGGAGATGAGGAAGGCTCGGTGATTCCTCATACTCTGATCTTGATAATCCTAATTCCCATACCTCCGTAAGAGACGAGCTGTTACATGCTTTTACATCGTTGAAAGCGTTGACACTGAATGAGAAAAAAAATGAAGAACCATATAATAAAAGCACAGCTTCCTACAATATACGGACACTAGTCAGAACTATAAGACTCCTAGTACACCCTGCCTCGTGTATAGGGGTGTCAAAATGGGTCAAATGGGTCAACCCAACCCATAACCCAAATGGGTTGACTGTTAAAGGGTCATGGATCAATCCAATCCATTTATTAAATGGGTTGGGTTGACCTATGACCCATTAAATTGAATGGGTCAGATGGATTAATGGTTGATCCATCAACCCAACATCTTTATAATGAATCATTTTTAAGTTAATACCAATTTGATCGAATTAAAAAATAATATTTTTTTGCTTTTTTGGAAAATTGTGTGTTTTCCGCTTTCGAAAGAAAATTACGTTTTTCGGTTTTGGCGACGGGAAATTGCGTTTTCCGGTTTTGGCGGGAAATTGTGTTTTTCTCGGTTTTGGCGGAAAATTGTTTTTCCGGTTTTGGCGGGAAATTGCGTTTTACGGTTTTGGTGGGAAATTGCATTTTCCGGTTTTGGCGGGAAATTGCGTTTTTCCGGTTTTGACAGGAAATTGCATTTTTCCGGTTTTGACATGAAATTATATTTCTCGTTTTTTGCGGAAAATTGCAATTTTTCTGTTTTGGGGGTAAATTGCGTTTTCCTGTTTTGGCGGGAAATTGTGTGTTTCTCGGTTTTGGCGGAAAATTGTTTTTCCCGGTTTTGGCGAAAAGTTGTTTTTCCGATTTTGGCGGGAAATTGCGTTTTACGGTTTTGGCAGGAAATTGTATTTTTCCGGTTTTGGCGGGAAATTGCGTTTTTCCGGTTTTGACAGGAAATTATATTTCTCGGTTTTTGCGGAAAATTGCAATTTTTTCGTTTTTTGCGGAAAATCGCGTTTTCCGGTTTTGGCGGGAAATTGTGTTTTCCGTTTTTGGCGGGAAATTGTGTTTTTCTCGGTTTTGGCGGAAAATTGTTTTTCCGATTTTGGCGGGAAGTTGCGTTTTACGGTTTTGACGGGAAATTGCATTTTTCCGATTTTGGCGGGAAATTGCGTTTTTCCGGTTTTGACATGAAATTATATTTCTCGGTTTTGGCGGAAAATTTCAATTTTCCGGTTTTGTCGGAAAATTGTTTTTTTTCGATTTTGATGGAAAATTGCATTTCTGGTTGTGGCGGAAAATTGTGTTTTCTGTTTTTTGTGAGAATTTGTTTTTTGATTTTTTGATTTTTTTTTAATTAAAATTTTTTAAATAGGTCAGATTTGACCCAGCCCAATAGACCTATTAACTTGTTAACCCATTAACCTGTTAACCCATTAACCCATTGAATCAAAAATAAACAGTTCATTTGGGTTAATGGGTCAACTTGGATTGGGTTAACCAATGGGTCATGACCCATTTTGACACCCCTACTCGTGTAACTCATGCTATATAACCACATAACATCCCATATTATTAGGCATAAGACAAAGTCGGTCATAGAAAGTCCAATACTACAGTTGTCAGTGGTAACACGCATCTACATACAACAAACAAAGGAGAGAATATAGAGTCAACCGCGACATAAAACAGACAAAAACAAAAGGAAAAACATCAAAACCACATAGGTTCAACACAAATCGAGATCTTTAATATACATCGCACAAGTCTAGGCGCTAGGGGTTCACACATAACGTGCAAATATACCCCGTTTACAAAAAAAAAAACTTCAATCCATCCAGAAACGTGACAATATATAAACATATATTCAAAAGAGTATTAGCAAATCTCAAACGCAGCTTTCTTGCTCCCGTATGGAGGCTGCAACCGCGGAAAAGAAAAGGTCAAGCTCAGGAGGCTGAAAGTAACCATTCTTCGGTGGTTCCCTCTTCTTTCCAAAGTGTATCGATCTTTTCCTTCTCACCGGTGGTGGACACGGCGGATACGCTGGTATCCGGCATTCCTCACGTGTAGGCGTCTGACATCCCACGTGATGGTCATCATCAACGGCAGCCACCGTCTCTCCTTCGTAGCAGCTAAACCCGTTGTCCATTTCGGCCTCTCTCTCTTCTACTAACTCCATCTTACTTAAAGAGTTTTAATTGTTTTTTAAGTATTCTAGTTTTTTAGGTGTGACGTAGCTTGTTCTGGAAGTTGCCAGGAGTTGTATTGTACTTGCGGTGTAGAAACTGACACGTGGTGGAACATATTTCTACGTGTCAAAGCGTAGGTGATCTCAGGTAGAAATGTTGCCACACACACTTGACTTGACTTGAGTTGCATAATAAAAAAGGGTTTATTTAACTCAGGCCCATTTGAATCAGGTAGATATTACTCAGGCCCATTTAAATTATTTGCGGCCCGTAAAAGGCACCGAATCACCAACCACATATTTGAGATACGAAAAGAATCAAGAACCGGTTGGTTTAATAGTTGTAGAGATCAAACCGGTTAGTGTCTTGTCTCACAAGCATCTTATAAAAATAAAAATTTAGTTTTTCGATCGCCACATGTTCAAGATAGGACTACTTTCATTCCCACAACGGGAAGACAAGTTTTCTAAACCATAAAGCAACAGAACCGGTGCAATGATAGACAAAGAGGTCCGAGAATGGGTGGCCAAAGCTCACAAGCGAACGGTTGAGCTAATAGAGGAACACAAAGAGCAAGTCACTCAGATCGCTGAGCTATATTGCTAGAGGAGGAGGTTCCACAACAGGATGATCTTACTAAAGTTTTAGGCGAGCGTCCGTTTAAGTCTGGTGTGACCACAAAATACAACATGTTCAAATCTGACTTGCAAAGAAGAAGAGTAATACAACTTTATAAACAAGACACATCCTAAAAAAAGTTAGCTTTTCATTATTTATGCGAACATAAGATTGTGTGAACATAGAGTACACTCTCTCACTCTGTCTCTTACGCTATACTCTTACACACACGCTATGTCACAAGCACATAACACCAGTAACCCTAACTCTCAAACACCAATCCAGCCCCAGCTACTTAGGACACAAAAAAAAAAAAACAACTATCAAGAAGAAGGAACCCAAACAGAGGAAGCATACACGATCCTACCTTTCCAGCCCTGAAGCAACCAGTTCCCATTCTGATCAATATCGAAATTCTTATCATACCCGTTCTCAATCTTCGCCTTCAGATTCTGCATCAGCTCCTTCTCTACCGGAAGCTGCCTAAACCCTGCTCTGATCACCCTCGCCTGCCACTGCTTATACGTCTCAGGCCTCTCCACTCTCTCCGTCCCTTCGCAAGCCACCACGTTCATGATCTCCCTCCCGTAGAACTCCTTCTCAAACATCAGCCTCATCTCGTCCTCCCTGCTCAGCTTCGAGTCACACATGTCAAACAGCGCCGAGTAATGAAACAAGGCTTCTCTAAACCTAGTGACAAAGAACGGCGCGTTGTAGGAGCCGCTCAGCACGGCCTGGATGAAGACGTTAGGGTTAACTTGCCTTATCAGCTTCAACACCGCGTCTCTAGGGCTGTTCACCACAACGGTCTCATCCAAAAGGTTCTTGAAACGGAACAGAGAGTTGACAACGGTAAACTCTCCTTCCTTGATCTTCAAGTCTTCGACTCTGATAGTCTCCCACTTCTGAGCTATGGCATTGTACTCAAACGGAACCTTGTACCTCTGACAGTACCTAGCCAAGCGACGACCCGTCTCGTCAACTCCCTCAGCGGGTCTAAACCCCCGCTGAGGGAGCTCAATCCCGGTGATCCTCAGCTTAGGAGGACCACCGGGCCTGAACGAGAGGCGGTGAATCAACGCAGGCCACTGAAAGCCATAAGAGATTCCAAAATCTATAATATGGATGGTCTTGGCGTCAGCGGTGAGACGCATGACGCTGTGGTTAGCGAATATGATGGCGGCTTTCTTGAACGGGCAGACGGAGATGTACGTCTGGTAAGCCTTTAGCATATCCGCTGCTGACGTTTTTTTGGAAGACAGAGCTGTGTAGATCTGCGTGCCGGTCCCTGCCAAGCGCGCTTCGAGGCTGTTGGCGAAGTAGTGAGCTAGACGCTCAGAGCCGTTGCCTAGAGGAGAGGAATGCTCTCGTATCTGTCTCAGCATCTCATTGGCGGTCCTCCGGTCGTCTACGGATACGGCTTGCGCGCATAGGACCAAGAGTGTCCTCAGATCAGCAGCAGTTTCTTTCTTGGAATCGTTACCTGTTGACTTCTTTCCACGAGCCTTTGCTCCTCCTCCTCCTCCTCCATTTGACTCAGTTTGAAACTTCTGGTGAGTAATGCATACTGGTTGACCTGTGCCGCCGCATAGGAGAATCTTATCAAACATCTCAGAGAGCTCTGTTTCTTCGACGTAGACAGCGGATTGTTTGTTGCTTCTTTCTTCAACCAAGTCAGAGTCTTCGTCGCGCCAGTGACTTTTCTTCCCAGTCAATCTGTTGGAAGGAGGAGGAGGAGGATGATCTGCCTCATCCCTCTTCTCTGTCTTAACAGAAACTTCAGAAGTATTATTCTCCTCGGAGCTAGAGTTCTTTGGGACGTAGCTATCCACGTCGATGAAGAGCTGAGATGATTTAGGAAGGAACTTACTAGCTTCATCAACCCCTCTCTTGAACTGCATAGCCAGTTCACTATCTTTGAACATCCTCGAAACCAAATCACTGTTACCACCACCACCACTGGTGACACTGCTTGACCTAGAAGTGGACTGGAAGACAAAGTTACTAGGGATGGGTGTCTGTAACCAAGAAGGCCTATTGTTATTCTCCAAACCATCAACGCTCCAGTGTGAATCAGAGGAAGTGGTAGTAGTGGTGCTTGCGTAATCACTGAAACCACCACCACTTGGGAAAGAACCATCAGGGCTCAGTTTCTCAGGGTAAGCTCCTCCAAGATCCATAGAAGAGGTAGAAGAAGGGTAGTGTTCACCAAGGGCTTCGTAGAGAGATTTCTCAGCGGCTTGAAGAGCCAAAGCGTCGTGAAACATACAAGGCTTCTCTTCCATGTCTTCCTCCATAAGCACCTGGCTTATGTACTTGAGAACAGAGTCAGAGAACTCAGAGTCGTCAGATGGAGATGACAAGCGGTCTCCTGATGATGCAGCAGCAGCAGCAGCTATGTTCTTCTTCTGTGGATGATGATGATATGTCTCTGGATGAGGAGGAGGGGCAGAGGAGTAATGATCGAAAGATGCGAAATTTAAGAGAGGGTCATCTAGATAGAACCCATCAGATGAATCTACGGTTTGGTTCGAGGCAGGCAGATCATCAAACTCGCTGGTGAAATCGAACCCATCTAAGGATCCACCTGAATAAGAACCCATGGATTCCAGAAAACCCTAAAAAAATCCTCTAGGGTTCGCTAAAAATCAACTAAAAGGTGGAGACTTTATGTTCCTGATCAAAATCATCCAAAAAAACAGAGCAGTGAACAGAGTATAATAATAAATAACAAATAATGATTTAGAGAGAAGGTATCAGTATACATACCTCTTTGTGGGTGAGATGACCAAAGGAAGAAGAAGAAGAAGCTTGAGCTAGGGGAAAAGGTTTGGACTTTAGAGAGAGGGTGGAGGAGCAAATGAAAGATAAGAAGAAGCAGTGATGCGAGATTTATTGTTTTACTGTAAAGAAGATATTATAAATTAATAAAATAATAAATAATGAGAGGATAATAATAATAAAATAATATGCCTTTTTGATTTTTCTTTGTCTGACGGCAATCAGTCGATTCAGAGGAAATATCTCATGTCTGAAAGAGAATCTTTCCGGATCCAGACAACATTTTTAACTATTTTACTTTTTCACTTTTTGACCAAACAAACAAAAAATCATTTTTTTACAGTGACGACCATGATTTTGTCATTTAACATTTTTTTGGTCATTTAACATTCCTTTAACATTCTCAAATAAAGATTTTGTTTTTTGTTTTCTAAACGCAACGTATACATTCGCTTGCGATTGGTTTTAATCCTAGCCACATGAAACATATCGATTCAAAAGGAGTAACTCAATGGTGTAGACTTTCCATAAAAGATGTGAAGTTATGAAAATGACATGTCCAATTATTTCTCTCCATTCATCGACGATGAGATGGTGAGATCCCTAAAGAATCTTCCATCATGTTCTCTCTTTGATTTTGCGTGTAAAAAGTTGTGTGCTATCCATCGGAAAATGCCAAAGTGAATCATTATTGGTGCATATATTATGTTCCATTTCCTCGTATAAACTCTTTAACCTTTTGTTCTTGTCATGGAATCTTTGCTTCTAGAGCTAGTCCCCAGCCATGTGTGTATAGAGACTACTCAATGGTTTCTACATTATATCACAAGAACTTTCTGTATGTTTTTTTTCTTTTATCATTATCTCCAAATGATGATCTCCCTTCACATTCATTCTCGATGATGCTT
>NW_026617574.1:0-16517 GCF_000801105.2 Raphanus sativus
TATATTTTTAAAATTACAATGTTGACTTTTAAAATATAGAGTGCGAGTTGTATGTGTTACTTTAGTTTCAAGGTCTCTCAAAAAAAGTATCTTAAAATAAGAAACATAAAATTATTTTCTATATTAGTTTTGTTATAATGGAAGATTTTGTGTGTGTTCATAACGAAATTCTTATTTGTCCACCCTTATTTAGAAATATCAACGAATCTTAATATGAATCTAAATATGTTTTTTAGCTAAAAACTATAAATGGTTCCTAAACTTCTCTATTTAATGGACAACTTCTATTTTAACCGGAATGGAACAATTTCACCAAATTTCCCTAGTAAAAAACCAATTTGTTAATTAGTAAATGAGATGTTAGCATCTATAACGATCATGAGAAAGACAATTTCTAACTATCTGTGACATTCGAACATGCTGACTTGTTGCATTTAGTAATGGTTTTGACAATAAATAGTTAGTGTGGTGCAAAGGATTAATGGTGAGGGTGATGTGTGGTTTACATCAATTTTAAATAACTTTAGCAACCAGACAACGTTTTTAAATTTCTCTCAGATTGGAAGTAATGATTCTTTTTTTATTTAGTTAAGTTTTAAGAGTATATTAATCATGTTCACGGTTTTTAAAATGTAAACACGGATAGCATGCATCAGGAAAGTTATTGGTTTTCTTGCATAGTGTAACATGGAAAGATACCATAGAGTTTATGTGCCAATACCAATAGATCAAATGTTAGTCTTTTAGACTTGAATCGCCATCAATTACTAAACATTATTAGAGTGAGATGAGTGGAATTTCTAGATTGATTATATGAGGGTTACGTCAATTGCGTTAAAGAAGAAGAATCGTAGAGGCTCCATTTTCCATCGTCAACATCAAATATAAAGAAATCCTGTAAATCAATGTTTTGACACCCGACCCGGACACTGAACCGGACGATTTACCGGGTCTCTGGATCAACCGTGGGTGAACCGCGGTTTAGTAAATGAATTAGTTTTATTATAAGATAATATATTAGCTATGAAAATAAATATATAAATACTAAAGTTAATATTTTAAATGTTTTCAAACATAAAGTAATAGTTTGGATATGTATCTATTTTATGTTTAATTTTTTTTGAAAATACTTAACTTTAATTTCCATTTTTGTATTTTTATTTGACATACAAAATATTAAGAAATAGTTTAAAAGTATTTAAAAAATATGTAACATAAGAGTTATGAAATCTAAAGAAAATCAAGACATAAAATTAAAACATCATTGTAATAAATTGTCAATAACAAAAATAAACTAACATCTAATAACAATTAATACCAAAACACATTAAATAAAGTTGAGAAAATATTTTAATTATTAAAAGGAGAATGCCACATGGCATTTTCTCTCCAAAGAAAAAAAAACTCAACTTTATTATATAAGATTGTGTTTATTATTCTGTTTAAAGCTATTTTGTTCCTCTAGTTATCAGTTCGAGTTTCTGTTTATTAGTTTTAAGCAATTTTTTCTGCGTATAGATAATTCAGTTTAAACTGCCGTAAACAATTTAGACAACAAAACAGCACTCTTACCCAAATATAACATAAAAACTGATAAAATAACTGAAAGAGTCTTAATTTTACATCCTTAATTTAGCAATATGTAATGAATATTCTAACCATTTTTCGTATAAATATCTATTTCACAATTCCCCATTTTCACAACAAACAAAAGTAGTAAGAAGAAACATTGACAATAGTATCACAATTTTTCTTTTCTAAAAATGAAGAGATCGGTGATATGCTTGCTAGTGATTTGTGCCGCCGTTGTAGCTATACCAGTGGAGGGTGTGAAGTACATAGATTTTGGTGCGCTTAACCCGTGCATGGGTCCTAATCCTCCTCCGGGATGCAATCCTCCAGGCTCCCACCATAAGAAACCTGTCCCTGCCAACGAGTATAGACGTGGATGTACCACCATCCATCGGTGCCGTCGAGACTGAACCCGATATGATGCTCATTATCTAAATTTCCGTCGTATGTCTTTGCTTTATAAAAAAATGTTGAAGTGTATGTATGTATATGCATGATATTATTGCATAAGTTATGAACTAAGAATTTCAAACTTAAAATCATTAGATTGAAATATAAAATATATCATATTTGCTGTAATTAAAGTGGGTTAATAAGCATGCAATTTTATTTACCGTTCAAAAAAATAATTGCTTGCTAGCAAAGCCAAATGGGTTAATAATCTTAACTAGATTTTGACACGTGCTTTTAAAGCGCGGAATTATTTTCGGTTGAAAGATATTTTATATAATAAATTTATAATTTTACTTATAATTTGTATATGCCTAACACAAAGCTTGGATCTGTATTGCAGGTCTAATTCCTTAAAACTGATATTATCATAAAGTTCTAGTTTTGTTTCTTAGCGTTTGTCTAATGATTGTGAAACAACTACATAAGCTCTTTACCCGTACTTTCTAGAATTCAATAACTAAATCTATTATTTTCACTGCAATCTGATTTGGTTGACTTATAACATCTTCTCATATAGGTTTTAAAGATTCAGGCTTAGTTGTTTGTTTAAACTAAGTCTATATCTATTATATCTCTAATTTGAAACACCTCGAGTGTTCTGCTGCACAATTCTCCAACCTTATTTGATTTTTTTTCCAACTTGCAGCAGAACACTCGAGGTGTTTCAAATTAGAGATATGTAGGATATTACTTCTCTTTAGAGATATGTAGGATATTACTTCTCTTTCCAATTTGAAAGCGTAGTGTAAGTTCCTGTTTGATATCTGAACATCTCTATGTGCTCGCAGTTTGAGTTGCAGAGGTAAAACAAAAGCTTAAGACAATGGAAACACTTGAAAAGGAACTCATCCACCGTCAGAGAGCTTTATTGAAAAAAAAACAATGATCCAGATTCCTCAGGTTTTTCCCACAATTTATATCTCTCCTATGTCTATATATCTATAAAACTTATTATTGAGCTTTTGTGCATCTTTGTTGAATTTGGAAAATTTTGTATCTTAAAGTTTCAAAATTTCTCACTTTTTGTTTGTTCTTCAACAGAGAACGTGTAAGAGGTCGAACAAACAGAGAGAGAGAGAGACTGGTCAAGTTGCAGATAAGAAGCGTTTACGAGAAAAACAGAGGCTGTTAAATCAATATGTTCACAGAGATAGTCCGAGTTAGGTAACGAATGAATGGAACGAGAGCTTTACTAAGGTTTAGCACAAAGGGTCAATGGATAAGAAGTATAACTCTTTCTGGGTTTCTCTCTCTAGGTGACTCGCTGCTACCGCCAAAGTAAAGTTTCAATCTTTGTAGTTTTTCAGTTTAGCTTTTTGGATTTATTGGGTTTCGAAGATCTGGACATCTTTAGAATCAGATTCAATCACTGTTTCATGTGCTAAGGTTTGTTAGGTACTCAGTAGACTTTGGTGTTTCATTGAAGTACCTGGAAATGGTTTTAAGTGGCAAAGACACAAACTTTTAGAGTATTGAGTTATGTGTCTTGATGTTTGGACGGTTGATTCTTCAGTATATTATCAGTTCTCTATCTGGACGTGTAATTAAAGAATATGTTCAGAAGCTTATAGTAATAACTTGAGATTCTGGTGGATGATCAAGAGGGAGTCAGGTGCAAGCGAGTGAAACACAAGAGAGTCAGATGCAAGCGAGGGAGACACAAGAGAGTCAGGGAGAACAGCAAGCAAGCGAGTCACAAGAGCAAACGAGCCAGTCTCAGCAAGTCTCTGTACCATTGAAACAGATCATAATCAGGAAATCAGTCAGGTGGTCTCTCAAAACAGTCCTATTGGTACTGGCCGGTCAGATACGAGTCAGTCTCAGAGCAGTCCCGTTGGTGCGGGGCAGTCTGAAATGAGTCAGACCACCCATGTGTCGGACTCGGATCCTCCTCCAGCACCAACGAGCCACACCCATACATCATCAGATTCTCAAGTGTCAGACCAGAGAGAGCCCGATGATGAGAAGATGGAGGACACCGCAACCTCAGAAAATGAGAGGTCCGAAGTTGAGAAGTTAAAGGAATCTTCTGCAGAAGAAGAAGACTGAGTGTAACCTTCTCCGACATGTATTGGTAGCATTTTTTAAAAGATTTTATTTTTATTTCAAATGAATTTTGTAGAATTAAATTAAAGATGTCACTGTATCATAAGCGATTGTAGAATTCAGGGTTTTGTTGGTCTCATTGTCACTGCAGTTTATATTATTTAGGGAAATTCCAACTGTAATTTTCATGTTGCTGCAGAGATTTGATTTGAGATTAGTCTGGATTTGAGCCAAGAATCGGGTTACATAGATATTCATTAACTGATATCGTATGAGTGATGCAAGTGCTAAATACTAGGATGCATGTAGACTCTTACGCATAGGCATGTGGTTTTTAAATAAACTAATTTGTTACAACTGATATCGCAGGTTGTAGAAGATGGATATGAGTTCTTTGCAAAGAGACAACTGGTGACAATATTCTCTGCACCCAACTACTGTGGTGAGTTTGACAATGCTGGCGCAATGATGAGTGTTGATGATAGCTTGACATGTTCGTTCCAAATCCTCAAGTCAACTGAGAAGAAAGGAAGATTTGGATACAACAACAACATTCATAGGACATATTTGATATTAATCAGACCTTTCTTGGTTTATCATCTTACTTAGATTCTCAAAAATATTTTTTTTGAGACTATGTCTCCTTTTCAAGGTTGTGTTTTGTTCCGAGGTGTTAATGGTCTGACTGAATTTGCTTATTCTATTTTTTTGTTTTGTTTTCCGAATCATTGTCCTTGAAATTGTATTTTTTAGCTCTTTCTCTCTAGATTCATTAATTCTGATATTTTTAGTGTTTTCAAGACATGTGTAGACATCAACAAGATTAGTTTTTATAGTTCTATAACTTACCTAAAACTTTTTATCATCTAGATGATCTCTGGAATTCAATTGTATATGGGGTGATAGTGTAAGTTGTTCTCAATCACATGTGCCATTGAGAATGGTGTTGTGTCTTTTGCGTATATTTTGCAAATGTGTGATGGTGAACACCTAGCCTCTCCATGTCAACTTTTACTGATAAAACACTTGGACATCTTCTGATTCTCTTCTTTTTTCGGGTTGCAAATACAAACTGCAACAGCCTAAAAAAATATTTTTCCGGTAGAGATCCAAATGCTCTCTTATTTTCACATGAAAAAAATTTATAGTCTACATTGATAATCAATCACTCAATAGAGGAATGGAATAATAAACAGTAATGTCGTAACACCCAATGTTAAGTGAAACTTTACTAATAAACACTTCCATCGTATAACAAATATTTAACAATATGCAAGTACAACTAAACGAATAACAATTTTATATCAACAGAAATACATGGGGGAATCTATATAATTTAGAACCTGAAGAGTTTTTTTTTTTGAGAAATGATTTTGGAAGATTTAAGAAATACTCTGATCGAAGTTTAAACTAAAAACTTCACTAAAACACTTTACAATGACTGAAAACTGCTACAAACCACAACTTCAAAATATTTCAAAACTGTTAAATATTTTATAAAATAAAAATCCAATAATTGAATATGAAATCGTAGAACCTACAATTTTGAACATTGCTACCGTGGCGTAGATGATACAAATATACTAAAGATTCATAATGGTCTTACAATGTTCATAATCTGGTTACAGGACCAAGTTCAAAATATTTATCGAAATAGCCATATGATACAAATATACTAAAGAGTATGTGGTGTTTGAGGCTTTTACTCATTAGTAGATTCTGGTTTGTAACGAGAGGTACAGACTTATTTAGTTATTTTTTGGTTTAAGGAAAAGGGCTAAGAGTTATTTTTATTGTATGTTTCAAGCCAAAACAAATATTCCTAGATTATTCAAGAGATAGAGATTCACTGTACGAATTATTTGGATGATCATTGTTTTAGTCACATCTATTATCATATGTATAAGTTTCATTTATGATTTTCTGTTTTATCATATGTGTTTTGCGTATAAAGTAAGAAAAATTGTTTTTACCTTTTATACATTAACTAAATTTCATTGATGTAATTTTAATTTAACTTAATATTATTAAATATTATCAAAATTTGTAGAAGTGTTAAAAACAATGATGTGTTACATTTTCAATATAAAACAAATAAAACAATGTTTTATTTTTACTTATATGAATAGTATGTATATAAATTAATGATTTATGAAAATGAAACTATATGTTTAAAAAATCATAAATTTAGTAAAACCAAATTTCAAAATTTAAATCTGCCAAAAACGGAAAATGGCCGAAAATTAAAAATATGTTGGAGGGAGAGTTCGTACCCTGGTCCAGGCGCCTGCACGAAGGATATTCCTATGTCGAATGAGACATCAGGAAAAAACATTTAAGGGTTTGAAAATATCTTCGGTCAAAGTATATAAACATCTAACTATGTAAATAAGTGTGTTCCATTTAACAAATGCAGATGACTCAGGTTTTGGATAAACAAAATATTTAAATAATCATTATAAGAAAACTGAGCAAACCACGTTTATTCGGAATATTCTGGATAACGCGGTTTCTTAAAAATCACATATATTCGGTATATTATAGATTCCCAAACTAAAATTACTTTTTAATCTCGGCTAGATTCGATTATAATTAGTTTGTTTTTATCGGATTGAGCACCCCTAAATAATTCACCGACTTTCTTATTGCTTTGAGAAATACATCACTCTCATTCTAAACACAAACATTAAAACATATGATCGAAAAATAAACTATCAACACACTTTTTTGCGCGTAGCGCGGAGAAAGAATCTAGTTACATATAAACGGTTTCATAACTAATATATTCAACATATGTATCTTTAATATTCCACAAATCTAGCGTTTGTTTCAAAATCTAAAACCAACACAACGTACAAACAATTAAAATCATGATTAATCATAAATTTGGAGGGTGATTGGTTTAGTCTGTGAGTGCTGTACACAGCTTTAATCTTCTCCACGGCACTCGAGTGAAATCAATCAAAGCTTTGATCAATTTTTTAGTCTCACAGCCATATCTATCTTTTATTTTATTTTATGGCTGTGGAGAGCTAAATTCCTAGAGTGCTCTTTCAACTGCTTTTGAAAATATTTTCTCTCCTTTATATCAATCCATGTACGCTTGCTTTCCTATATAGTAATATATTTCATTAATATAAATATAATGATATATTTCTTGCATACATAATCCACAAAATATTACAAATACTATGAATATACATACATATATATATATATAAATGTTTCACATACATATACAAATAAAAATTACATGTACTAATTTATATCATAATCATCTTATAATTTTTAAAATAACTAATTAACTTATAAATTTTAATTTTAAAATATTATTATTTAGTTCTAGTTTTAATTTTAATATAATAGAGTTTAATTTTAGTATAAATACATAATGTTAATACTAACCAATCATGCTTTTTAGAAAAAACTTACAGCTACAATCTTAATAGTAACTAGATTTTGACCCGCACAACCGTGCGGATATTTTTCATATTTATATATTTATTCAGTTATTTAATTAGTATATATTTTAAGATTATTCATATATATAAATGTTTAAATCACTATTTCAACTACAATAATTTTATAGTTTTCATGCTGTTAATTAACTAACTATTTCAAATGATCACATATAAATATATATATATATATATATATATATATATATATATATATATATGTTGCTTCTTATTATGTATGTATTTTATATTTAATTTATTATGATCCCGATCCGTAATTCAAAGTGCTAGATTTCTTTTAAAAATTTGTTTTGTTTATTCAGTTTATATAATAAATTATTGTATATGTAAGAGTTTAAGAAAAGTTAACTTTTTATACATCTATCTTATTAAAATAGAAACATTACAACTTCTTCTAGGTGGATTTTAAAGTTGGACCTTATGTAATTAATGTTATATTAATCTACTTATTATTAGACATGTCTTTTTATAAATAATTAATATCAACCATTACCATAGTTTTTCACTTCTTACCTTATTATATCAACTACGCATGTTTCTTTATATTGCATATATTTTACTATAAGCTAGATACATCCGCTAGCATATTATATTATAAGATAGATTATTAATAATACATCTACTAACATATAATACTATACGACAGATTACTAATAATACAATATATTATCTGTATTCATTAACTTGCATCTATCAATATTAGCAATACTATGAAGACGACTAACTATATACTTTGAACCTATAAACCATGATATACTAATTTATAACAAAAATGATATTACTGTTACAAATTAGTTTTTATAAAAATTATTTATAGCAGCAATTTGTTATATAAGATAAATTTATTTTTTTTCCTGTTCAGAAAAAAAGAAACCTATGAATGTATACCATTAATTTAGCCAAAAATCTTCCGAATAAATAGTAAATCTCACCAACCCAAAAAAAATGAATTAAAAATATAACAAAAGATATTATGTTTGAAATTTAGCTCACTGGGTCGGGTATAAATCTGTTCATTTCAGGTATGAGTTCTTCGAGTTCTCAACATTTGGATCTAAGTAGGTATTTGATTTTTTTTTTGTCCGGGTCGATTTTTTTTGGTTCCGGATCATTCTAACTTTTTTTATATTATAAATCTTAAATAATATACAACATGTATATAAAGTATGTGAATCAAAAGATAAATCCGCGCAGGTGCGCGGGTCATGATCTAGTGTATCTATTATATTAAAACAGAAGTCATAACTTTGATTCATGTGTGATATTTTAAAAAATAGATCCTTAACTAGAAATGACTTACCATTCATTGATTACTAAATATATTGTTCATTAATATATTGTTTCTAATCTATTAATCCTAAAAATCAGGATTGGTTAATATACACATATTCTAAAATTTTAATCATAATATCTTTTGATATCTTTTCATTTAAAATTTATATATATATATATATATTTTAAATTTCGAAAATCTATTAAAAAGATCTTATCAAGATCTTAATTTTCAAAATTATATATAACTTTTTAACTAATTCCGAAATTAGTTTTCAAATATTATTATAAATTAATATATTCAGTTGTCTTTTATAAAATGAAAAATAAAATATTATATCTTATTTTTATCGATAATATAATCACAATCAGTCAGGTTAATTTTTTTATCATATTGAACTTAATATGATAAATTATATTAAACTGATAAAATATTTATCTTAAAAATATAATATGATGACAAAGCGGCTTAACATTAACAGACTATATACTATATGTACAAAAATTAACATATATTTCACTTTTGTAAATATAATTATATCGTGTAAAATGAATAAACATAGAAAATACTGCTAAAAATAAATCCAGTTTATTAATGTTAAACCATTCTACCAACATATTATATTTTTAGAATAAAAGTTTTATATTTATGAAAATAAAATATACTAACTTATCAATTTAAAATAATTTTATCATATTTAGTTCAATATAGTAATTTTAATTAAAATGTTAGATTTGTTAAAAATGGCATACTTCAGAATTATTTTGTATTTAATTTACTATAATCCCGAACCGTAATTCAAAAAGCTAGATTTCTTTTAGTAATTTGTTTTGTTTATTCAGTTTATATAATAGATCATTGTATATATAAAATTTTAAGATAAGTTAATTTTTATAAATTAATATTTATTTTTATCTTAAATAAAAATGAAGATATTAAATGATATTATTTAATATGAAGATCAATAATAGATAAAAATGCCGTGTGACCAAGTCTAGTAAGTAGTCCATTTTTTAAAAAAAATCACACATAAATTAGAAGTCACGACTTCTGTTTTAATATAATAGATGGAACAGAGAGAATAGAAATATACAAATATTAAAACTAATACTATAAATTATCTTCATGCATTGATGGTTTTATGAAAATATATATCATATTTTCAAATACATTTTGTTAATTATTTATTAACTATAAAAATAATTAATATATTAATTTCTTTTAAACTTAATTTATGTGTATTTTTACAGTTTTGACATGAAATCAATTCAAATTATTATAAATGAATAAATACTTTAATTTAAATGATATAATTTTTAGTCCTAAATTTTTATAAAATTATCATATATATATATATGGATTTACACTTCCAACACATATCTTTTCCTATTTTTTTGAAAATCTCACTTTTAAGTTACGTTTTCATACGCTTTCGCTTTCACGTACCTGTTTCTGTTTCCATGTATCACGAGAGAAGAATTATCTTTTTAATCGGTAGGTATTAGACATCATTCAATTAGTTGACAAAAAAAAAAGACATCATTCAATTTTGTATTTATTTTTGACCTTTATATATTGTAGGAATAGTGTTTGTCATCACCACAACTTTATATTTTTTTTATTATTTATACTTATAGTTCCCTCAATAAATTTGCTTGGTTGTTCTGTAATGTATATATGTTTATTATATTTTCAATATTTAAGAGCTATATATAAATAATTAGATATTTATTTTAAAATACGTGGCATGCCTCTCCATCCTTTAAAAAAGAGTAAAATACTTAATTAAAACCATTAATTAATTTATATTAAATATATAATGTATATGAACTATATATATACATTTAGAGTAAATTATACGAAGAATTTAGATATATATAAATTCAAGATTGATTGTTAATATAAGAAGTAAATTTGGGATATTAAGTACTAAGGAGTCTAACAATAAAATGTTAACTGAAACTTAGTTATGATTTAACTATTCTTTTATATTCAGAAATTTTTTGAAGCTTTCTTCATCTTTTTCCTTTTAATTTCTACACAACTATGTTCTGGACAATATACACATTTTTCTCTATATGAGATACTATAATTAAAACCAAAACATAGATACTATATTTTTTTCCTTTCAAATTGAAACAATTAAAACATAAACAAATGATTACATGAAAAGTCGATAAGTTTTATAGTTTTGGAAAGTTTGCATAGATACTATAGTTGTTAACTGGAAAATATGATATACACCAACATGTTGTTTCTCAAGCATAGACTCAAATCTTTTGGAAATTTAAAATATGTATTTTTCTTGTTTTCTTTCTTTATTTGCATCATAAAATATATGAATTAAGTATTTATGCTTTTAACAGTACAATTATTCTTTTGAGAAGTTTATAATTAAAAACTTATCATGTTTCTATTATTTGAAAATTTTAGATTTAATGATTATTCTTCAGTAATGCTTTTAGATGTATAAACTTCATAGCTTGTTGATAAATCAAACAAATGTTGAAATTTTTTATTTTTCAGGTTTGGATCTTAGACAATTTTAAAATTAGAACATTGACTCTGTGACACAAATGACCATCCAACACTTTTGGGTTCAAGTAAACAAACAATATGTCTCTTACCTTAAATCTCAAACCACCCAAATCCACTTTCAAAATTCACAACTTTTCTCAAAAACAAAGAGGCAGTGGGAGAATTCATAGGAGACGTGAGGAAGCTAGCGAGCAAGATGATGGTACTGATGGATGAAAATTTGGGTTTACCTAAATGTTACATAAAGAAAGATTTAACGAAGGGATGGACGATGGAGAAGATACAACTTTTTTTGGAACCAAAATTTTTACACTAAGTAAGATCCAGTAAGCTGTTTACAATCTTACAATTTGTACATAATTATACATTCAAAAGAAACAATCTTCTTTGGCGTACATAAGCTGAAGTTCCTGAACCGCTGGTTGGAATGATTCTGAACGAAGACATTAAAAAAATTGAGGATTTAGAAAGTCGGAAGAAAATGCAAAATACATGAAGATGAAAGTCTAACCACATTATTAATCACTCCGCTCCCTCCAAATGCATACACATTAAGCACCCTGATTGAATTAAAGTCTAACCACATTATTAATCACTCCGCTCCCTCCAAAAAAAAATGTTCACTCACCTTTGTGGAATCACATGCTTGACATCTCATAGTTAAAATCTGACTCTTTGATAACTTCTGGAAGCTCTGCGTTTAGATTGTTTATATGCAATTACAAATTCCAAGACTTCAGGAAAAAATGGGAAGCTTTAAAATAGGTTGAGCTGAGACAATTAGGTTTTACCTCACGTGAGAAAGCAACATACTTCACATGAACACCATCGAGTATACCACCAGTTCAAAGAGGAGAATCAAACTTATACCTGAATTTCGGAAACATAGATCTGACGAACGATGATGATCTGCAAAAATCTATCGAACAACAGTCGTAAGAATTTTTGTAACATCTACAAAAGAGTTTCACACTATCTTTATCTATCATGGTAAAGTTTCAGACATAATAAATTCACATGTCTGATCACATTATTGAGACAAAGACATAGCCCACTACGGTAAATCCTAATATCCCACCAAAATTATTTAAAAAAACCCTCAAAAAACTTTGATATCTAAATCCATTAAAAACAAATCTATAAGATTTACCATTGTTCAACCCAAGAACAGTCATGATAAAAATGGACTATCTTTTCTAGAGGAAGAATGGTATAATGGTACCTGAACAGGATAGAGATTCTTATCCTTGGATAATCTGGTATATCTAGAAGGCTAAGAACGACAAACTCTTCAGGGGGATAGATAGAGATCCAGTAGAACTCGTACGTTATGCTGAGAGTGAATGTCAGGCCTGGTATGATGCAAATGAGGTGATACCATCATTGATACAGGAAAACAATGTCGAAGAAACACAAGTCATAAGCTTGGGTAACATATGTTTGCTAGATGGGTCCTGGACAGCCAACGTTCAGTATAGTGGATGTGGATAGGTTTGGATGGATAGTGGCGGGAAGAATCAACTCATGGGAGCACGAAATCTCTCTAGACAGGAATCAGCTTTGCACTCGGAACTTGAAGCATTGAGATGGGCAATGGAGAATATGCTACAACACTCGACATGCCAGAGCTTTGGAACAGACTGCAAGGACTTGATTGCCATGATTAAGGAGCCTCATGCTTGGCCAAGCTTTGCCACGGAATTGGAGAGGATAAAAACATTACTAATATGCTTCCCCGACTTCAATATCTCCTATGTTCCTCGAGCGCGCAATCAGTTCTCAGATTTTTTAGCTAAGACGGCTAGATCCTTCCATAGGGAGTTATTTTTTATTGGTTGTTCTATTCCGGTCTGGTTACCCAGACCACCTCAAGTTTGAGTAATAGAATAGCCGTTTGTCGTCAAAAAAAAAAAAACAGTCATGATAAATAAAATGCACGCAGCTCGAGGTTGGTGATGAATAAGTAATAGCTAATAACTTGAAAAGTCCACAACACAATGGGATATCAAACATTTTAGAATGATATTTTGTGACTGGTCCCTGCTCCATGTTACTAATTGAAGACAACTAATATTGTGAAACAGGAAAGTTAAGCATACCTTTGCTCAGTTACGCTTAATTTGAAGTCTATTCTTCATGCCGAGTGCATCTTTTGTATAGACCAGTTGAGGCATTTACCATTATTCATCTTCAACTGTTCCTTCTCATTAATTGAAAGCAAAGTTTTTCATAGTCTATTTAACTATTTTGTTTCTCCGCATAGGTCATAGACTCATTGTTAACCGCTTTCAATCAGACATTGTTGGAATCCAGAAGGTTGGTCGATCTGCACTCTGTTCCTTAGACCATACACAAGAGAAACGAAAGACTCCTGGGAGAAAAAGAAAATGTACAATACAAATCATAGTGATAAACTAATACTTCTAAAACTATCTCAAAGAAGCTAATATATCCTCTGAACTAAAAAATTAAAAATCAACTCATCAAACTAACCTGCTGAAGCTATTTCTTAAAGTCGAGTAGAGAGAAAGAAATGCTCGTATTTGTTTTTATTCCCAATACCTCTACAAACACTCGTCTGCTGGATATGTGCCTCCTACTGCTCACATCTAACAACTCACATCTAACATCCACGACTGGCACATCAAGCGAAAAACCTGCACTTTCAATAAAAGCTCGTCATCTCAACTATACAAATGAATTTCATATACACATCATACAGAATCCATGCCTACAACTTAAAAGATGATAATCACTCTATACCCAGTTTCTGCAACTCTGCAACCACACGTCTACCAAATAGATCCAACGAAGGCATCATAGACATAATTAAAAGTCGCGAGGGAAGATTCAAAAGAGAGAGATGGAACCTGATCGATTAGGGGCGGCGCGTTGAAGCTTCGACGTCGGGAGTGGCACATGACCTCTGTTAATATAGTGAGGGCAGAGAAACTAGTGCAGAAAGTAAAATAGACACAAAGTTTGTTAACGGGGTTCGTTTCCTACATTCCCGGGACCTCGTCTAGATTTCATTGACTTAGAACAAGGAGCAACCTACAATTGCTATATGGTACAACACACACGAGTGTCTACCACTCTTTTCTAAGGAGCAATCTACAAAGATTAGGAATACAACGGATCCCATCCGGACACGCCATAGCACACTGTCTTCTACAGCTGCAATCTTCACAGACCTCTTCAATGAAACCTCCTTTGCTAAACTCCCCCTGAGTCTAGGCTTCGATCTTCCACTTCTCGGAAGTACTTCACCAAGTACGTCAGCACCTAACGCACAGCAATGACACCAAGCTTGATCACCCAAGCACACACGAAGCTACCCACGAGCTCCACACACGATGGCTAACTCCACCACACAAAGCGCCAACACCAAGGACACCAAACTAAGTCCACATCAGACTCCATCGACAACTACTACAGACACTGCTTCGACACCAAGCAGATACACCAATATACAATGAGATCCTCTTACTCTTCTATTATGTGAGGTCTTACTTTCTCATAAGGCACGTCCCTCCTTATATAGCAGACCAGAACTTGTTCTCCACGTCTTTAACTTAATCTCCAAGTCTTCCACTTGCTCTCCAAGTCTTTCCAATACACATAAGGTAACTTTCCATTATCTTTATTGGAAAACTTCACCTTCAAGCAAACTCCTTTTGCTTTATGGAAAATGTCCATATGTCTTCAAGCACATATCATCTTTCCTTTTCTAACTCAGGAAGCCCACG
Organism: Raphanus sativus; assembly: GCF_000801105.2. Lineage (NCBI taxonomy): Eukaryota > Viridiplantae > Streptophyta > Magnoliopsida > Brassicales > Brassicaceae > Raphanus > Raphanus sativus. The sequence goes on from NW_026617574.1 coordinate 15,111, forward strand.
ATCATCAATAAACCCGAACTCTCATTCAGCTCCATCTTCATGCCACACGCTTGTAGTACCTCCTGTAGTACTTCACAAACTAATACAGAACATCTGAGGAATCTACATCTTCAATCTCCCCCTTTTTGACTATGCATGTGCACTCATCATAACTGGTTTGAAAACCACGTCTTCAATCTCCCCCTATGAGTCACATCATGGTCAAAAACCAATTCGAAGATCAACACCTTCCAAATCTATGAAGAAATCCCATCACGCCATCTTCAGCGATCTCCAATCAAACTTTGTTCTACTTCCTGAACAAGTTTCTGTCCTCACCTTGATCTACTCGAAACTAAGTCGTTAACTCTATCGAGCCCCGCTCTAATACCACTTGTTAATGTAGTGAGGGCAGAGAAACTAGTGCAGAAAGTAAAATAGACACAAAGTTTGTTAACGGGGTTCGTTTCCTACATCCCAGGGACCTCGTCCAGATTTCATTGACTTAGATCAAGGAGCAACCTACAATTGCTATATGGTACAACACACACGAGTGTCTACCACTCTTTTCTAAGGAGCAATCTACAAAGATTAGGAATACAACGGATCCCATCCGGACACGCCAGAGCACACTGTCTTCTACAGCTGCAATCTTCACAGACCTCTTCAATGAAACCTCCTTTGCTAAACTCCCCCTGAGTCTAGGCTTCGATCTTCCACTTCTCGGAAGTACTTCACCAAGTACGTCAGCACCTAACGCACAGCAATGACACCAAGCTTGATCACCTAAGCACACACGAAGCTACCCACGAGCTCCACACACGATGGCTAACTCCACCACACAAAGCGCCAACACCAAGGACACCAAACTAAGTCCACATCAGACTCCATCGACAACTACTACAGACACTGCTTCGACACCAAGCAGATACACCAATATACAATGAGATCCTCTTACTCTTCTATTATGTGAGGTCTTACTTTCTCATAAGGCACGTCCCTCCTTATATAGCAGACCAGAACTTGTTCTCCACGTCTTTAACTTAATCTCCAAGTCTTCCACTTGCTCTCCAAGTCTTTCCAATACACATAAGGTAACTTTCCATTATCTTTATTGGAAAACTTCACCTTCAAGCAAACTCCTTTTGCTTTATGGAAAATGTCCATATGTCTTCAAGCACATATCATCTTTCCTTTTCTAACTCAGGAAGCCCACGATCATCAATAAACCCGAACTCTCATTCAGCTCCATCTTCATGCCACACGCTTGTAGTACCTCCTGTAGTACTTCACAAACTAATACAGAACATCTGAGGAATCTACATCTTCAATCTCCCCCTTTTTGACTATGCATGTGCACTCATCATAACTGGTTTGAAAACCACGTCTTCAATCTCCCCCTATGAGTCACATCATGGTCAAAAACCA
>NW_026617575.1:0-16513 GCF_000801105.2 Raphanus sativus
TCACTCTCTCTCTCCTATTCTTCAATCTGTCCAGAAACTTATCTTGGTTTATCTTTGTCATTCTTCACTTAATCTCACTACATATGGCAATTACTCTCTGATCTTCAAACCATGAACCACGATCTAAGAAGCTTTATTTGGAACCACTAATTCAGTGGAGAATAACCAGGAAGTTGAATAAATCTCATAGGAGTTGTGAGTAAGAAGATATCCCACTTTCTATCCAGATGATTCCAGATTAGCCTGTTCGGACATATGGCAATATCTTCATGATTCTTATCAAAACCATGAACCACGATCTAAGAAGCTTTATTTGGAACCACTAATCAGTGGAGAATAACCAGGAAGTTGAATAAATCTCATAGGAGTTGTGAGTAAGAAGATATCCCACTTTCTATCCAGATGATTCCAGATTAGCCTGTTCGGACATATGGCAATATCTTCATGATTCTTATCAAACCAGGATGAACCACGATCTAAGAAGCTTTATTTGGAACCACTAATCAGTGGAGAATAACCAGGAAGTTGAATAAATCTCATAGGAGTTGTGAGTAAGAAGATATCCCACTTTCTATCCAGATGATTCCAGATTAGCCTGTTCGGACATATGGCAATATCTTCATGATTCTTATCAAACCAGGATGAACCACGATCTAAGAAGCTTTATTTGGAACCACTAATCAGTGGAGAATAACCAGGAAGTTGAATAAATCTCATAGGAGTTGTGAGTAAGAAGATATCCCACTTTCTATCCAGATGATTCCAGATTAGCCTGTTCGGACATATGGCAATATCTTCATGATTCTTATCAAACCAGGATGAACCACGATCTAAGAAGCTTTATTTGGAACCACTAATCAGTGGAGAATAACCAGGAAGTTGAATAAATCTCATAGGAGTTGTGAGTAAGAAGATATCCCACTTTCTATCCAGATGATTCCAGATTAGCCTGTTCGGACATATGGCAATATCTTCATGATTCTTATCAAACCAGGATGAACCACGATATAAGAAGCTTTATTGGAACCACTAATCAGTGGAGAATAACCAGGAAGTTGAATAAATCTCATAGGAGTTGTGAGTAAGAAGATATCCCACTTTCTATCCAGATGATTCCAGATTAGCCTGTTCGGACATATGGCAATATCTTCATGATTCTTATCAAACCAGGATGAACCACGATCTAAGAAGCTTTATTTGGAACCACTAATCAGTGGAGAATAACCAGGAAGTTGAATAAATCTCATAGGAGTTGTGAGTAAGAAGATATCCCACTTTCTATCCAGATGATTCCAGATTAGCCTGTTCGGACATATGGCAATATCTTCATGATTCTTATCAAACCAGGATGAACCACGATCTAAGAAGCTTTATTTGGAACCACTAATCAGTGGAGAATAACCAGGAAGTTGAATAAATCTCATAGGAGTTGTGAGTAAGAAGATATCCCACTTTCTATCCAGATGATTCCAGATTAGCCTGTTCGGACATATGGCAATATCTTCATGATTCTTATCAAACCAGGATGAACCACGATCTAAGAAGCTTTATTTGGAACCACTAATCAGTGGAGAATAACCAGGAAGTTGAATAAATCTCATAGGAGTTGTGAGTAAGAAGATATCCCACTTTCTATCCAGATGATTCCAGATTAGCCTGTTCGGACATATGGCAATATCTTCATGATTCTTATCAAACCAGGATGAACCACGATCTAAGAAGCTTTATTTGGAACCACTAATCAGTGGAGAATAACCAGGAAGTTGAATAAATCTCATAGGAGTTGTGAGTAAGAAGATATCCCACTTTCTATCCAGATGATTCCAGATTAGCCTGTTCGGACATATGGCAATATCTTCATGATTCTTATCAAACCAGGATGAACCACGATCTAAGAAGCTTTATTTGGAACCACTAATCAGTGGAGAATAACCAGGAAGTTGAATAAATCTCATAGGAGTTGTGAGTAAGAAGATATCCCACTTTCTATCCAGATGATTCCAGATTAGCCTGTTCGGACATATGCAATATCTTCATGATTCTTATCAAACCAGGATGAACCACGATCTAAGAAGCTTTATTTGGAACCACTAATCAGTGGAGAATAACCAGGAAGTTGAATAAATCTCATAGGAGTTGTGAGTAAGAAGATATCCCACTTTCTATCCAGATGATTCCAGATTAGCCTGTTCGGACATATGGCAATATCTTCATGATTCTTATCAAACCAGGATGAACCACGATCTAAGAAGCTTTATTTGGAACCACTAATCAGTGGAGAATAACCAGGAAGTTGAATAAATCTCATAGGAGTTGTGAGTAAGAAGATATCCCACTTTCTATCCAGATGATTCCAGATTAGCCTGTTCGGACATATGGCAATATCTTCATGATTCTTATCAAACCAGGATGAACCACGATCTAAGAAGCTTTATTTGGAACCACTAATCAGTGGAGAATAACCAGGAAGTTGAATAAATCTCATAGGAGTTGTGAGTAAGAAGATATCCCACTTTCTATCCAGATGATTCCAGATTAGCCTGTTCGGACATATGGCAATATCTTCATGATTCTTATCAAACCAGGATGAACCACGATCTAAGAAGCTTTATTTGGAACCACTAATCAGTGGAGAATAACCAGGAAGTTGAATAAATCTCATAAGTGTTGTGAGTAAGAAGATATCCCACTTTCTATCCAGATGATTCCAGATTAGCCTGTTCGGACATATGGCATATCTTCATGATTCTTATCAAACCAGGATGAACCACGATCTAAGAAGCTTTATTTGGAACCACTAATCAGTGGAGAATAACCAGGAAGTTGAATAAATCTCATAGGAGTTGTGAGTAAGAAGATATCCCACTTTCTATCCAGATGATTCCAGATTAGCCTGTTCGGACATATGGCAATATCTTCATGATTCTTATCAAACCAGGATGAACCACGATCTAAGAAGCTTTATTTGGAACCACTAATCAGTGGAGAATAACCAGGAAGTTGAATAAATCTCATAGGAGTTGTGAGTAAGAAGATATCCCACTTTCTATCCAGATGATTCCAGATTAGCCTGTTCGGACATATGGCAATATCTTCATGATTCTTATCAAACCAGGATGAACCACGATCTAAGAAGCTTTATTTGGAACCACTAATCAGTGGAGAATAACCAGGAAGTTGAATAAATCTCATAGGAGTTGTGAGTAAGAAGATATCCCACTTTCTATCCAGATGATTCCAGATTAGCCTGTTCGGACATATGGCAATATCTTCATGATTCTTATCAAACCAGGATGAACCACGATCTAAGAAGCTTTATTTGGAACCACTAATCAGTGGAGAATAACCAGGAAGTTGAATAAATCTCATAGGAGTTGTGAGTAAGAAGATATCCCACTTTCTATCCAGATGATTCCAGATTAGCCTGTTCGGACATATGGCAATATCTTCATGATTCTTATCAAACCAGGATGAACCACGATCTAAGAAGCTTTATTTGGAACCACTAATCAGTGGAGAATAACCAGGAAGTTGAATAAATCTCATAGGAGTTGTGAGTAAGAAGATATCCCACTTTCTATCCAGATGATTCCAGATTAGCCTGTTCGGACATATGGCAATATCTTCATGATTCTTATCAAACCAGGATGAACCACGATCTAAGAAGCTTTATTTGGAACCACTAATCAGTGGAGAATAACCAGGAAGTTGAATAAATCTCATAGGAGTTGTGAGTAAGAAGATATCCCACTTTCTATCCAGATGATTCCAGATTAGCCTGTTCGGACATATGGCAATATCTTCATGATTCTTATCAAACCAGGATGAACCACGATCTAAGAAGCTTTATTTGGAACCACTAATCAGTGGAGAATAACCAGGAAGTTGAATAAATCTCATAGGAGTGAGTAAGAAGATATCCCACTTTCTATCCAGATGATTCCAGATTAGCCTGTTCGGACATATGGCAATATCTTCATGATTCTTATCAAACCAGGATGAACCACGATCTAAGAAGCTTTATTTGGAACCACTAATCAGTGGAGAATAACCAGGAAGTTGAATAAATCTCATAGGAGTTGTGAGTAAGAAGATATCCCACTTTCTATCCAGATGATTCCAGATTAGCCTGTTCGGACATATGGCAATATCTTCATGATTCTTATCAAACCAGGATGAACCACGATCTAAGAAGCTTTATTTGGAACCACTAATCAGTGGAGAATAACCAGGAAGTTGAATAAATCTCATAGGAGTTGTGAGTAAGAAGATATCCCACTTTCTATCCAGATGATTCCAGATTAGCCTGTTCGGACATATGGCATATCTTCATGATTCTTATCAAACCAGGATGAACCACGATCTAAGAAGCTTTATTTGGAACCACTAATCAGTGGAGAATAACCAGGAAGTTGAATAAATCTCATAAGTGTTGTGAGCAAGAAGATATCCCACCTTCTATCCAGATGATTCCAGATTAGCCTGTTCGGACATATGGCAATATCTTCATGATTCTTATCAAACCAGGATGAACCAATCTAAGAAGCTTTATTTGGAACCACTAATCAGTGGAGAATAACCAGGAAGTTGAATAAATCTCATAAGTGTTGTGAGTAAGAAGATATCCCACCTTCTATCCAGATGATTCCAGATTAGCCTGTTCGGACATATGCAATATCTTCATGATTCTTATCAAACCAGGATGAACACTGAACCTTACTGGTTTGAATCCCTTTTTGATGATCTTTGAGGGTGATTTGGTTTTGGTTTTCGTTGGAATGAATCAATGGTTTCTTTGAATACCAGGAAGTTGAATAAATCTCATAGGAGTTGTGAGTAAGAAGATATCCCACTTTCTATCCAGATGATATGATCATGGACCAGTCAAGCAAAGAAGACAAGGAGACCATGGAGGAACCAGCTGATGAAGATGCTCTCACCATACCTAAGGGTCCCATGACTCGAGCAAGAAGCAAGCAACTCAAAGAAGCCATTGGAGGACTACTTAAGACATCCATGAAGCAAGAACAAAGTCTTGGAAGAAGCTTGATCAACCAAGACACACTTACCACAATTCAAGCTATTTCTTTTTCTAGATAGTCATCAAATGAGCAAGTAAGATATGTGTGCTCTTTTTCCCTATCTTTGGTTTTGTCCCACTGGGTTTTCCAAAGATAGGTTTTTAACGAGGCCATATGTTGCTTTCCTATCACTCATTTGATGTACTTAGGATTTTCAGACTTTCATATTTTATCTTATGTTTTATTTTAGACTATGGTTTATTTTTATGTCACATTTAGAGAACAAGGAGCCTGTTCCTTGCCTTCTCTATAAATATGTACTCGGATGCCCTAGTTTCATTTTATCCAATCTTTTATTTTCAGACTCTTGTCTCTCTCTCTGTCGACTGCAAGCTTCCTTGTAGTTCTGAGATTTCTTGAGTCTTTGTTAGTGTGTCATATCTAACAAAACCACAAGAGTAATCCTTCCTGGTGTGTCATATCCGAGACTGATTACTTAGGAGTATCAAGGAGTCCCTTCCATAACTCTTTGTGTCACCATTCAACCCACAAGCCTTGAAGAAGATTGAGTCTCTGATTCTCTACTTGCAAGGATCTATCCCCTTATCATCCAGAGAAGCATCCTAGGAGTGTATTATGTGGTATCAGAGCAAATCTGGATAGGGAAGTACTCGTTTTCTTCAAACTTTCACTCGATCTGTTCTTGGCTTTCATAACCATTGATAGATCTGAGTTTTGTTGTGTTGTTTCTGTCGATTTGATTCACTTTCAGTTCAGTATTGCTAGATCTGTTGTTGTGTGTTTCAAAACTGATAGATCTGAGATTTGTTGTTTCGAAATTGATAGATCTAAGAGTTTCTCTTATAGATCTACTCTGGATCTGTTCAAATCTTGTTACTTTCTTGTTAGATCTGTTGTTTCTGTCAGTTTATCATCCGATCTGTTGATTAACCTGTGTAAGATTGATAGATCTGATCTTGTTTTGTTGAAATCTGATAAAATAGACAGTGTTGATCTTGTGATTTTTGAAAAGACTCTTGAGATCCTTGCAGCCTGTTTCATTTCTTGTTTTGTTCCTTATTTGATTTTGATTTCGAACTCTTTTACTGGCTGAGTTTGTTATTTATTTCAGGTAAACACTTTTGTGTTTGAAGAGTGGTGAACAAAGATCAAGATACAAGCAGCTTCTTCCTTGCTGGGCGAGTACTGTAGCTACAGTCAAGTCTGGTGCCTAATTTTCTCAAGTCTGGTGCCTAATTTTCTCAAGTCTGGTGCCTAATTTTCTCAAGTCTGGTGCCTAATTTTCTCAAGTCTGGTGCCTAAATTTTCTCAAGTCTGGTGCCTAACTTCTCAAGTCTGGTGACAATGGGCAACGAGACTGATGAGGAAGCAGACCTGATGAGAAAGAACAAACTGTTGATGGAAGCAATGGCCGCTCAGTTGAAGCAAACCATGTTGGAAAGCATGACTGAGATGATGAATGAAAACATGAAAGAGATCAGAAATGAAATCAGACAAGCTACTGGTCAAGGTCACAGTAATGAGTCCAGAAGGAACCGTCGAACTCACACTCCACAAGAGCATGCTGGTTCACAGGAGACTGATAACTACTATGAGCGCCACAGAAGTGAGAGAAGTGGTTCTTCCTCAGCATCACGAGGTAGTAGAAGAAGAACTCGTCGTGATCATGATGATAGAAGACCTTACCGTGATGAACTTGCTGGTTTGAAGCTTAAGATCCCTCCCTTCCATGGCAAAGTTGATCCTGATGCTTATCTTGAGTGGGAGAAGAAGATTGAGATTGTATTCAACTGCCGACACTACACCAATGCTCAGAGGATTCAATTTGCTGCAACTGAGTTCTATGATTATGCTTTGAGCTGGTGGGATCAACTGGTGACTACTAGGAGGATGAATCAAGAGTATCCGGTTGATACTTGGCAAGAGATGAAGTCTCTTATGCGCAAGAGGTTTGTGCCTAACCACTACCACCGGGATCTTCATCAAAGATTGAGGAGACTTACACAAGGATCCAAGACTGTGGAAGAGTACTACCAGGAGATGGAGTTGCTGATGTTGAGGGCTGGTATATCTGAGGACAGAGAAGCTACTATGGCAAGGTTTCTTGGAGGGCTTAACCGCGAGATACAAGATAGTGTGGAGATGCAACACTATATAGAGATAGAAGAGATGTTGCACAAAGCTATTCTGGTGGAGCAACAGATTAAGAGAAAGCATCACTCGCGAGGCAACTATGGGTCCAGCAAGTATCAGTACACTAAAGAAGAGAAACCATCCTATCTGAAGGATAGCAAGCCTCAGCAGAAAGAAGATACTAAGCCAAGCAGCACATCCAGCAAAGACAAAGGCAAAGCTGAAGCTACAAGCTCTAGAACTAGAGATGTTAAGTGTTTCAAGTGTCAAGGAAGAGGACATTATGCCAATGAGTGCACCAACAAGAAGGTTATGATTCTACTTGAGAATGGAGAGTATGAATCAGAAGAAGAGCACTCCGGTTCTGATCTGGAAATGTCTGGTGAAGAGAGTGAAGTAGAACCGGTTAAAGGAAGGTTGTTGGTGACAAGAAGACTCTTGAACTTGCAAACTAAGACTGAAGAAACTGAGCAGCGTGAGAACCTCTTCTACACTAGGTGTTTGGTTCAGGGAAAGGTGTGCAGCCTTATTATTGATGGTGGAAGCTGTGTCAATGTAGCTAGTGAGACTATGGTGAAGAAATTGGGTCTGAAAGTTCAGAAGCATCCTAGACCTTACCGGTTGCAGTGGCTCAATGAGGAAGGTGAGATGAGAGTCTCCAATCAAGTGCTGATACCTATAGCCATTGGTAGATATGAAGATGAGATCTTGTGTGATGTATTACCAATGGAAGCTAGCCATATTCTTCTTGGTAGACCATGGCAGTTTGATAGGCGAGTGGTTCATGATGGTTTCACCAATAAGCACTCTTTTGAGTTTAATGGAAAGAAGACAGTGCTGGTACCTTTGTCACCTAAGGAAGTTCATGAGGATCAGCTCCAGCTTCAGAAAAAGAAAGAGATAGACCTCAAGCCTGATCAGAAACATCACAGCCTCTATACCAAACAGGGAGATATCAAAAGAATTCTATACTCTCAACCCTCTATTGTTTTACTTATGTTTAAAGAGACTTTGCTAACAGTCACTGATCTTCCACAGGATTATCCTAGTGAACTAGTCTCTCTTTTGCAGGAGTATACTGATGTGTTTCCAGAAGATAACCCCATAGGATTGCCACCAGTGCGTGGGATTGAGCATCAGATTGATTTTGTTCCTGGCTCCACTCTTCCTAACCGACCAGCATACAGAACCAATCCTGTTGAGACTAAGGAGTTGCAAAGACAAGTGGAGGAACTGATGGAGAAGGGTCATATCCGAGAGAGTATGAGTCCATGTGCTGTTCCAGTACTTCTTGTGCCTAAGAAAGATGGTAGCTGGCGCATGTGTGTTGATTGCAGAGCCATCAACAACATAACAGTGAAGTATCGCCACCCTATTCCTAGATTAGATGATATGCTTGATGAATTGCATGGCTCTAGCATCTTTTCTAAGATAGATTTGAAGAGTGGGTATCATCAAATTAGGATGAAAGAGGGAGATGAGTGGAAAACTGCTTTCAAGACTAAGCATGGTTTGTATGAGTGGTTGGTGATGCCTTTTGGCTTAACTAATGCTCCTAGTACCTTTATGAGATTGATGAATCATGTGCTTAGATCTTTTATAGGAGTGTTTGTGGTAGTTTACTTTGATGATATCCTAGTTTACTCCAAGAGCTTAGAAGAGCATATAGTTCATGTTAGGACTGTTCTTGATGTTTTGAGAAAAGAAAAGCTCTTTGCTAATCTTAAGAAGTGTACTTTCTGTACGGATAACTTGGTCTTCCTAGGCTTTGTTGTGAGTGCAGATGGAGTAAAGGTGGATCAAGAGAAGGTGAAAGCCATACAAGAGTGGCCGATTCCTAAAACCATAAATGAAGTAAGGAGTTTCCATGGGCTAGCAGGCTTCTATAGGCGATTTGTGAAGGACTTCAGCACTCTAGCAGCTCCACTGACTGAGATTATCAAGAAAGATGTAGGATTCAAGTGGGGAGAAGCACAAGAAACCTCATTTCAAATCCTCAAAGAGAAGCTTACTAACTCTCCTCTCCTTATACTTCCTGATTTCTCTAAAACATTTGAAATTGAATGTGATGCCTCAGGAATTGGTATTGGTGCTGTGTTGATGCAGGATAGAAGGCCCATAGCATACTTCAGTGAGAAACTAAGTGGAGCTACTCTCAACTATGCCACTTATGACAAAGAACTATATGCCTTGGTGAGAGCTCTACAGACTTGGCAGCATTATCTATGGCCAAAGGAGTTTGTCATTCACACAGACCATGAGTCTCTCAAGTACCTCAAGGGACAAAGCAAGCTCAGCAAGAGACACGCCAGATGGGTAGAATTCATTGAAACCTTTCCTTATGTGATCAAATACAAACAAGGTAAGGAAAATGTAGTTGCTGATGCACTATCAAGAAGGTATACTCTCTTGAATACTCTTGATGCTAAGTTGCTAGGATTTGAACAACTTAAGGATATGTATGCAACTGATTCTGACTTTCAGGAAGCTTATCAATCGTGTGAGAAATATGCTGCAGGACATTACTTTAGGCAGGATGGATTCTTATTCTATGATAATAGATTGTGTGTGCCTAACTGTTCTTTAAGAGATTTATTTGTCAGGGAATCCCATGGAGGAAGTTTAATGGGACACTTTGGTATTGCCAAGACTCTTAAGGTTTTGCAGGATCACTTCTTTTGGCCACACATGAAACGAGATGTTGAGAGAATCTGTGGAAGGTGTGCAACTTGCAAAGCAGCTAAGTCAAAGATCCAACCCCACGGTTTGTACACTCCTTTGCCTATTCCTACTCACCCCTGGAATGATATATCTATGGATTTTATTGTGGGTTTGCCAAGGACCAAGACAGGTAAGGATTCTATCTTTGTAGTTGTGGACAGGTTTTCTAAAATGGCACACTTCATTGCTTGCCATAAGACTGATGATGCATTGCATGTTGCTAACCTGTTCTTTAGAGAGATTGTGCGCATTCATGGCATGCCTAGGACTATAGTTTCTGATAGAGATACTAAGTTTCTTAGTTATTTTTGGAAGACTCTTTGGTCTAAGCTAGGTACTAAGCTGTTATTCTCTACTACATGTCATCCACAAACTGATGGGCAGACTGAGGTAGTTAATAGAACTCTTGGAACTCTCTTGCGTGCATTCATTAAAAAGAATCTGAAATCATGGGAAGAATATTTGCCTCACTGTGAATTTGCTTATAATCATGCTCAGCATTCTGCTTCTAAGTTTTCCCCTTTTGAAATTGTTTATGGGTTCAATCCCATCTCACCTTTGGATCTAATGCCTTTACCTGAGTGTAGGGTCAGTATGGATGGGAAAAAGAAAGCAGAGATGGTGCAGCAGATCCATGAGCAGGCTAGAAAGAATATTGTTGAGAAGACAAAGCAGTACACTAAGAGAGCAAACAAGGGCAGGCGTGAGATGATCTTTGATGTAGGAGATATGGTGTGGGTTCACTTGCGCAAGGAGAGGTTTCCCAAAGAAAGAAAGTCCAAGCTGATGCCGAGGATAGATGGTCCTTTTGAGATCATCCAGAAAATCAATAACAATGCCTACAAGCTTGATCTTCAAGGTAAGTATGATATAAGCAACAGTTTCAATGTTACTGACTTGATCTCTTTTGTTGCAGATGAGCCAGATTTGAGGACAAATCCTTTTCAAGAGGGAGGGGATGATATGATCATGGACCAGTCAAGCAAAGAAGACAAGGAGACCATGGAGGAACCAGCTGATGAAGATGCTCTCACCATACCTAAGGGTCCCATGACTCGAGCAAGAAGCAAGCAACTCAAAGAAGCCATTGGAGGACTACTTAAGACATCCATGAAGCAAGAACAAAGTCTTGGAAGAAGCTTGATCAACCAAGACACACTTACCACAATTCAAGCTATTTCTTTTTCTAGATAGTCATCAAATGAGCAAGTAAGATATGTGTGCTCTTTTTCCCTATCTTTGGTTTTGTCCCACTGGGTTTTCCAAAGATAGGTTTTTAACGAGGCCATATGTTGCTTTCCTATCACTCATTTGATGTACTTAGGATTTTCAGACTTTCATATTTTATCTTATGTTTTATTTTAGACTATGGTTTATTTTTATGTCACATTTAGAGAACAAGGAGCCTGTTCCTTGCCTTCTCTATAAATATGTACTCGGATGCCCTAGTTTCATTTTATCCAATCTTTTATTTTCAGACTCTTGTCTCTCTCTCTGTCGACTGCAAGCTTCCTTGTAGTTCTGAGATTTCTTGAGTCTTTGTTAGTGTGTCATATCTAACAAAACCACAAGAGTAATCCTTCCTGGTGTGTCATATCCGAGACTGATTACTTAGGAGTATCAAGGAGTCCCTTCCATAACTCTTTGTGTCACCATTCATCCCACAAGCCTTGAAGAAGATTGAGTCTCTGATTCTCTACTTGCAAGGATCTATCCCCTCATCATCCAGAGAAGCATCCTAGGAGTGTATTACCAGATGATTCCAGATTAGCCTGTTCGGACATATGGCAATATATTCATGATTCTTATCAAACCAGGATGAACTACGATCTAAGAAGCTTTATTTGGAACCACTACTCAGTGGAGAATAACCAGGAAGTTGAATAAATTTCATAAGTGTTGTGAGCAAGAAGATGTCCCACCTTCTATCCAGATGATTACAGATTAGCCTGTTCGGACATATGCCATTATCTTCATGATTCTTATCAAACCAGGATGAACCGCGATCTAAGAAGCTTTATTTGGAACCACTAGTCAGTGAGGAATAACCAGTAAGTTGAATAAATCTCATAGGAGTTGTGAGTAAGAAGATATCCCACTTTCTATCCAGATGATTCCAGATTAGCCTGTTCGGACATATGGCAATATCTTCATGATTCTTATCAAACCAGGATGAACCAATATATAAGAAGCTTGATTGGGAACCACTAATCAGTGTAAAATAACCAGGAAGTTGAAAAAATCTCATAGGATTTGTGAGTAAGAAGGTGTCCCACTTTCTATCCAGATGATTCCAGATAAGCCAGTTTGAACATATGCCATTATCTTCATGATTCTTAACAAACCAGGATGAACCACGATCTAAGAAGCTTTATTTGGAACCACTAATCAGTGGAGAATAACCAGGAAGTTGAATAAATCTCATAGGAGTTGTGAGTAAGAAGATATCCCACTTTCTATCCAGATGATTCCAGATTAGCCTGTTCGGACATATGGCAATATATTCATGATTCTTATCAAACCAGGATGAACCACGATCTAAGAAGCTTTATTTGGAAGCACTACTCAGTGGAGAATAACCAGGAAGTTGAATAAATATCATAAGTGTTGTGAGCAAGAAGATATCCCACCTTCTATCCAGATGATTCCAGATTAGCCTGTTCGGACATATGCCATTATCTTCATGATTCTTATCAAACCAGGATGAACCACGATCTAAGAAGCTTTATTTGGAAGCACTACTCAGTGGAGAATAACCAGGAAGTTGAATAAATATCATAGGAGTTGTGAGTAAGAAGATATCCCACTTTCTATCCAGATGATTCCAGATTAGCCTGTTCGGACATATGGCAATATATTCATGATTCTTATCAAACCAGGATGAACTACGATCTAAGAAACTTTATTTGGAACCACTACTCAGTGGAGAATAACCAGGAAGTTGAATAAATTTCATAAGTGTTGTGAGCAAGAAGATATCCCACCTTCTATCCAGATGATTCCAGATTAGCCTGTTCGGACATATGCCATTATCTTCATGATTCTTATCAAACCAGGATGAACCACGATCTAAGAATCTTTATTTGGAACCACTAATCATGGGAGAATAACCAGGAAGTTGAATAAATTTCATAAGTGTTGTGTGTTGAGATGAAGTAATAATAAGAGAAGAGAAGAAGAGTTGAGCATAGTTGGAGTTGGCACTATTACAGTAACTTTTAGTTACCACAGTAAATAAGAAGTTACTGTAATAGTGAAAGGTGAAAAGAAGTTACCTAAGCAAGTGAGGAGAGATGGCAAGTGGTTTGGTTTGAAAGAGAGTCTTAGCACAGTGATCAGACCGTTGCACACAAAGGGAAGGAAGAGGCGCGCCACTCCAGCTTTGGACAGGCTGTAAAGGTCCAAAGCATGTGTGCTATCTCAGCCATTCATTTCAAACCAAGCCAGCCTGCCTTGTTGACTTCACATGCTTTACATAGTAGTTTGTCTAGGTTCATTTGCGCAAACCATTGATCTCTCTCTTACTATATATTTGTAATCTCATCACATTAATATGATTAAGAAAGTTATGTCTCTGGTTACTATTACATCTGGTTACTATTACATCTGAGAATCATTTCTAGACTTTTCAATCTCTTAATCTCTTTTTAGTCTCCTTTAATCTCCATTTACACTCAGATCATACAAAATAATATGGTATCAGAGCCAGGTTGAAGACAATCTGAGTTCGTGTGAGCTCTTTGGTGATTCCTTAGTGAAGATCCAAAGAGAAACTTGGTGTTCTTGGTGTTCTTGCTGCTGTTCTTCAAAGTTCTTCTCTTTCCGGGTTGTGTGAAGATTCTCAAGTTCAAAACTAAACATTTCTAGTTTGTTGAAGCTAGAGAAGTGTGCTACTTACGTTCGTGGTGTGAAGACTCAAGCTCAAGATCATTTCCAGCCAGTTCAAGCTAAGGTTACTCAGTTCAAGTTTGATATCTTTGAAGGAGATACAATCGGGTAGCTAGGTGTAGAAAGGTGTTTGCTCTAGTCTTTGCGGTTCAAGTTGATATCTTTGGCAAGATAGAAACTTGTTTGTGGGTTGAGAAAGCTTAGTGTGTGAAGAGTTGAAGTACTAGGATCGTTGTGATTTTAGATATGGAAGGAAGTATGCATATGAAAGTTGCTGTTGTGTTCAAGGGAACCAACTATCTTGTGTGGTCTCGGATGGTGAGAACCACAGTGGGTTGCAAGGGTTTATGGAGTCACATCACCAAGGGTGAAGCTCCAAAGCTCGGAGAGTTGAGGAGAGACAAGGAGGAAGTCTCAAGTGATGATGTAGAGAAGTGGGAGCAGGAAGATATGCTTGTGATGTCTGTCCTGCACGCTTCATTGGAACCATCCATCTTGGATGCTTATAGCTACTGTGAGTCAGCTAAGGAGCTATGGGATACCTTGAAAAAGGTTTATGGAAACACTTCAAACCTCAGTAGAGTCTTTGAAGTGAAGCAAGCAATCAATAGCCTTGCACAAGAAGACATGGAGTTCACTAAGCATCTCGGAAGGTTTAGGTCTCTATGGTCAGAGCTAGAGATGCTGAGGCCGACCACTACTGATGCTGAGGAGCTTAACAAGAGAAGGGAACAAGACAAGGTCTTTGGTCTGTTGTTGACACTTAATCCAGCATACAATGGTCTCATTCAGCACATGTTGAGAGATGATGATCTCCCGGACTTGGAAGAAGTATGCTCTCGGATTCAAAAGGAGCAGGGCTCCATTGGCTTATTTGGAAGAAAGGGAGAGCTATCATTGGCTAATCAAGCATCTCAAGCTGAACATGGTGAAGGTCCGCAAGCTAATAAAGCAATACAAGGCAAATATGAGAAGTTCAATGGGAATTGTGACCATTGTAAGAAGCATGGTCACAAGAAGAGTAGCTGCTGGATTCTCCACCCCCATTTGAAGCCAGCTAAGTTCATAAAGGACCGGGAAGCAAGAGCTCATATGTCAGAGTGTGCAAGTGGAGGATCAAGTGGAGCTGGTACTAGTAAGAGTCAAGAGGTGACAAGGGGAGATACTGGTGATGGGAAGTCTCTGGTAGCCTACTCTGGTGCACCTACCATCCGCAACAACCCTGATCAGGAATACATCAAGAGATCCGACCTTGATGCCCTCATAAAGCTCTTCAAGGAGAATGGTAACTCTGGTAACTACTTTGGTTATTCATTTGGTGCTAGGATGATAGATAATCCTGTGAATTTTGATAGCATTGATAGCATGGTTGATAGGTTGAAAGATGTGCATAAAGTTTCTAGTATTGCTAGTCTTGCTAGGACAGATCATGCTCATCATTTCAAACCATCTAGCATTCTTGCTCTCATTGCTAAGTCTCATGCATCAAAGCCATTGATAGTTGATTCTGGTGCATCTCATCACATGATAAGTGACACTAGGTTGATTAGAGACATTCTTCCTCATGATGGTCATGTGATGATTGCAAATGGTGATAGGATTCCTATTAGAGGAATAGGAAGTCTTAAACTGTTTGATAAAGAGTCTAAAGCTCTTTATATGCCTGATTTTGCTTCAAATTTATTATCAGTTAAAAGATGTGCAACTGATTTGCAATGTAATGTTATCTTTAGTCCTGATGATGTAAAGTTTCAGGATATTAAAAGCAGCAAGTTGATTGGAAAAGGAGTGACCAAAGGAGAACTATACTTACTTGAAGATCTTGCTCCTATTTCAAGCTTTAGCTGCTCTTTTACTTCGACTTCTGCTACTAGTTTAAGCAAAGATGCATTGTGGCATGCTAGACTAGGACACCCTCATAATAAGGCTTTTAAACTGATGTTGCCAGGTGTTTCTTTTGAGAATAATGATTGTGAGGCTTGTATTTTAGGCAAGCATTGTAAAACTGTTTTTCCAAACTCTTTCTACTGTTTATGAGAACTGCTTTGATCTTATTCACTCTGATGTTTGGACTGCTCTTTGCTTGTCTAGAGATTCTCATAAGTATTATGTCTCGTTCATTGATGAAAAATCTAAATACACCTGGCTAACACTTATTCCAACCAAAGATAGGGTGCTTGATGCATTTAAAAATTTTCAAGCTTATGTGACTAACCAATATCATGCCAAGATTAAAATTCTCAGGTCTGATAATGGTGGGGAGTACACTGGAAATGCCTTCAAGCAACACCTCTCTTCTCATGGAATCTTGCAGCAAACAAGTTGTCCTTACACACCACAACAGAATGGTGTAGCTGAAAGGAAAAAACAGGCACCTCATGGAAGTGGCAAGGACATTGATGCTTCAGTCTAAGGTTCCTAAGAGATTTTGGAGTGATGCTGTGGTCACAGCATGCTATCTGATCAACCGAACTCCTACACTGGTCTTGAAAGGACAGGCTCCATTTGAGGTATTGAACAACTACAAACCTTCCTTGGAGCATTAGAGAGTGTTTGGATGTTTGTGCTATGTGATGGTGCCTAGTGAGATGAGAAACAAGCTGGAAGCAAGAAGGAAGAAGGCAATGTTTGTGGATATTTCCCACACACAAAAGGGGTACAAATGCTATGATCCTGACCAAGAAGAGTTGTTAGTATCAAGGAAGTGAAATTCATAGAAGAAAGAGGTT
>NW_026617576.1:0-16498 GCF_000801105.2 Raphanus sativus
CAATCGCCATTCTTTCACTCACCGAGACAAAAAGATTGTTCTTGCACCTCTGTCTCCACAAGAAGTTCACCATGACCAGGTCCAGCTTAAGCTCAAACGAGAGGAAGCTAGAAACAAAGAGCAATCAGCTGATGGAAAGCAAGCAAAAGGTATTCTTCTAACTGCTAAGTCTAGTGACATGAGGAAAGCGGTTCACTTGGATCAATCTATGCTCTTGTTTGTTTTCAAAGGTGCCTTACTAACTTCTTCTGACATTACACCGGAGCTACCGAGTGGTTTTGAGTTTATCTTACAGGACTATGGAGACGTTTTCCCAGAGGAAAATCCAGCAGGGTTGCCTCCTATTCGTGGGATTGAGCACCAAATTGATCTGGTTCCAGGCGCTTCACTTCCAAATAGACCAGCATACAGAACCAACCCTGATGACACCAAGGAACTCCAAAGACAAGTTGATGAACTGATGAAAAAAGGGCACATCCGAGAGAGCATGAGTCCTTGTGCTGTTCCCGTGCTATTGGTACCAAAGAAAGATGGGAGCTGGCGCATGTGTGTTGACTGCAGAGCCATCAACAACATCACGGTAAAGTATAGACATCCTATTCCTAGACTTGATGATATGTTAGATAAACTACATGGTTCTTGCGTGTTCTCTAAGATAGATCTAAAAAGTGGTTATCATCAGATTAGGATGAAAGAAGGAGATGAATGGAAAACTGCATTCAAAACTAAACATGGCTTATATGAATGGCTTGTTATGCCATTTGGGCTCACCAATGCACCTAGTACATTCCTGAGATTAATGAACCATGTCTTGAGAGCATTCATAGGACATTTTGTTGTAGTTTATTTTGATGATATCTTGATCTATAGCAAAAGTGAGGAAGAGCATAAGCAGCATCTGAAATCTGTTCTTGACGTGCTTAGAAAGGAATCTCTGTTTGCTAATTTTAAAAAGTGCTCTTTTGGAACAGATAACCTTGTCTTCTTAGGTTTTGTTGTTACAGCACAACGAATTAAAGTTGATGAAGAAAAGGTGAAAGCAATCAGAGAATGGCCTAGTCCAACAAGCATAAGTGAAGTGAGAAGTTTCCATGGATTGGCTGGGTTCTATAGACGATTTGTTAAAGATTTTATCACCATTGCTGCACCTCTCACAGAAGTTATCAAGAAAAGCGTGGGGTTTCAATGGAGAGAAGAGCAAGAGGAGGCTTTCCAAACCTTGAAAGGGAAGTTGACTGATGCTCCTTTGTTAGCACTACCTGATTTTTCAAAAACTTTTGAAATAGAATGTGATGCCTCTGGTGTAGGAATTGGGGCTGTATTGATGCAGGAAAAGAGACCAATTGCTTACTTCAGTGAGAAACTTGGAGGAGCCATGGCGAACTACCCTACTTATGATAAGGAGCTGTATGCTTTGATCAGGGCCCTGGAGACTTGGCAGCATTACCTTTGGCCAAAAGAATTTGTGATCCATACTGATCATGAATCACTCAAGCACCTAAAGGGCCAACACAAACTCAACAAGAGGCACGCCAGATGGGTAGAATTTCTCGAAACCTTTCCTTATGTGATTCATTACAAGCAAGGTAAAGAAAACATTGTTGATGATGCTTTATCTCGAAGATACACTTTGCTAGCAACAATGGAAACCAAACTCTTGGGTTTTGAGCAGATTAAGTCTTACTATGCTGATGATCCTGAGTTTTGTGATATCTATAAGGAGTGTGAAAAGCATACTAGTGGCGAGTATTATTTAGCTGATGGGTTTCTTTTCATGGGAAACCGTTTGTGTGTTCCTAATTGTTCTTTGAGAGAAATGTATGTCAGGAAGCTCATTGTGGAGGTCTAATGGGGCATTTTGGGATCGCAAAAACATACAGCACTCTGAAGGAGCACTTCTACTGGCCGAACATGAAAAAGGAGGTAGAAAAGATTTGCAAAAGATGTGTAACCTGTGTTCAAGCCAAAGCCACAGCTCGTCCCCAAGGTTTGTATACCCCTCTTCCTGTTCCTGTTGCACCTTGGATAGATATCTCCATGGACTTTGTGTTAGGTTTGCCTAGAACTAAAAGAGGACGTGATTCAATCTTTGTTGTGGTAGATAGGTTTTCAAAAATGGCTCATTTCATACCTGGTCATCAAACTGACAATGCTCTAGTTGTTGCTGATCTATTCTTTAGAGAGGTTGTACGTCTACATGGAATGCCTAGAACCATTGTTTCCGATAGAGATACTAAGTTCTTGAGTCACTTCTGGAAAACTTTGTGGTCTAAACTAGGAACTAAACTCTTGTTTTCTACTACTTGTCATCCTCAAACTGATGGACAGACTGAAGTAGTAAATAGATCTTTGTCCACTCTCTTGCGCACTGTTGTTAAAAAGAATCTTAGGTCTTGGGAAGATTGCTTACCACATGTTGAATTTGCTTACAATCATTCCATTCATAGAGCCACTAAGTTCTCTCCTTTTCAAATCCTGTATGGTTTCAATCCTTTGACTCCTTTGGACTTGTTGCCTTTACCTCTCAGTGAACAAACTAATCTTGATGGCAAGGCCAAGGCCGAGTATGTGGTTTCTTTGCATGAGCAGGTTAAGAAGAACATTGACGAAAGAACCAAGGAGTATGAGAAGTTTGCAAACAAAGGTGTTAAGTTGAAGTGTTGATTTGAGTATTGAGAAGAGGTTTACATGTTAAGGAGAAGTGGGGTTGAGTATTAGGCTGAGGAAAGGTTGAGAGTTCCGTACAGTATGGACAGTACGGACAGTACGGACCAACTGTACGGACACTCAAACCATGACAACCTGAATCTCATCCATTTACCATTTGAGTGTGATCAAATGTTGACTTGTCCGTACAAGGAAAGTTACCACGGTAAAAACATTAGTTACCATGGTGATTGAGTAAATGGATAAGAGATGAAGGTTGTGATCAAATCCGCTAAGGCATTTGGTGGGTTTGATTCAAATGGTTATAGCCGTTGGAGGATAAGGTCTTGGCGTGGTCACTATGCTGGATAAGGTTACTATACTGCGGAGACAGGCTGTATCAAGCTGGATACGCGGAAGAAACCTGAGCCAAGCATTTCATAAGCGCGCAAAGACCTTGTAATAGTGTTTAAGTCTAAGCCATTCATTTGAACTCAACCCTAGCGTAGTCTCTTAGTATAAATTGTAAACCTCAGCTCATTAATAAGATTAAGCATTTCGATACACAAACTCTGCCTCCTAAACTCTCTCAACCTCTCAAACTCGTTTCTAAGCATTTGATCTCTTATACTCTCACCTAAACACCTTAAACACTTATAAATGTCTAAAAATAATATGGTATCAGAGCCAGGTTAGAAGGATCTCGGTTCGCGGTTGAAGATTCAAAGCTAGAGCTTTGAAGATCTTCTTGGTGTTCTTGGTGTTCTTGGCGGTTTTGAAGCTCAAGCTTGTTTCTTTGTGGTTCGTGGTAGCTGTGAAGACTCAAGCTAGGTTCGTTGATACTTTTGGCGGTTCATTCAAACTTTGAAGATTCAAACTTGGGGTTTTGGCGGTTCAAGCTGGTTCTTTGAAGAGAAAGTTTGTTCCTTTAATCCATTTGGCTCTCAAGGTGGTTTTGTGAAGAAAGCTTGTTACTTTTGTGGTTCCGTGAGTCACTTGTGTGGTTTGTTGTTCATTGAAGAAAGGTCATTTCTTTGGTGGTTCCGTGAAGGTTTGAAGCTTGTGTGTGGTTCGTTGAAGCAAAGGGTGTTACTTGTTATTGGTTGTGTGAAAGCTGTAAGCTTGGTTGAGTTTCTTAGCTATGGATAGTGGGGGAAGCTCAAAGATGAAGGTTGCGGTTTGTTTCAAGGGAAACAATTACTTGGTGTGGTCTCGGATGGTGAAGACTGCTGTGGGAATGAAAGGCTTGTGGAAGCACATCACTGTAGGTGAAGCTCCAAAGCTCATCACTCAAGGAGAGGATGAAGGCGAAGTGGCTCAAGAGGCGTTTGAGAAATGGGAACAAGAAGACATGCAAGTGTTGTCAGTTCTTCAAAACTCACTTGACCCGGCAATCCTTGATGCTTATAGCTACTGCGAGTCAGCTAAAGAGCTATGGGACACCTTAAAGAAGGTGTATGGAAACACCTCAAACCTGAGCAGAGTGTTTGAGGTCAAGCACGCATTGAACCACCTGGTTCAAGAAGACATGGAGTTTACTAAGCACTTGGGAAGGTTTAGATCACTCTGGTCCGAACTTGAGATGTTGAGGCCAAGCACGGTGGATGCTGATGAGCTTAACAAGAGGAGAGAGCAAGACAAGGTGTTTGGGCTTCTCCTCACTTTGAATCCGGCGTATCAAGGACTTATCCAACACTTGTTGAGGGAGGATAACTTGCCGGATCTTGAGAATGTGGTTGCAAGGATTCAAAAGGAGCAAGGTACCATTGGGTTGTTTGGGAAGAAAGGAGAGCTGGCACTGGTGAATCAAGCAACTATGGTTGATCAAGAGGAGACTCCACAAGCAAACAAGGCTGCGCATGGGAAGTATGAGAAGTTTGATGGGGATTGTGATCATTGCAAGAAGCATGGACACAAGAAGAGTCAGTGCTGGATTCTTCATCCTCACTTGAAGCCGGCAAAGTTCATGAAGGATCGTGAGAAGAGAGGATCTGGATACAAGGCTGAGAAATCAAGTGGAGCTGGTACAAGCAAGGAAACCAATGAGGAGAAGTCCATGGTTGCTTACTCTGGTGAACCAAGCAACCGCGGGACAAATGATCAAGAGTATCTCAAGAAGTCTGACCTGGATGCTTTGATCAAACTCTTCAAGGAGAATGGTAACATTGAGGGTTCATCCTTTAGTGCTAGGTTGATAGATAATGGCATTGAGCTTGATAGAGAAATGCATAATCGTACTAGTAATTCTAATATTGCTAGGATTGAGCATGCATTCAAACCGTCTAGTATTCTTGCTCTTATTGCTAAGCCTATCATCACTAGGCCTCTTGTGATTGATTCCGGATGCACTCATCACATGATTAGTGACACTAGCTTAATAAGAGATATTATGCCTACTACTGGTCATGTGATGATTGCGGATGGAGCTAAGGTACCTATCAAAGGGATAGGAAGTCTTAAACTCTTTGATAGGGAATCCAAGGCATTGTATATGCCAACCTTTACCTCAAACTTGTTATCAGTTAAGAAATGTGCCACTGATTTAAATTGCAATGTTATATTCAGCCCTAATGATGTCAAGTTTCAGGATATTGATAGCAGCAAGCTTATTGGAAAAGGAGTGACCAAAGGAGAATTATATTTGCTTGAAGATCTTGCTCCTATTTCTGATCGTTGCTGTCTTTTTACTTCTGTTTCTGCTCCTAGTCTAAGTAAAGATGCATTGTGGCATACTAGACTAGGACACCCTCATAATAAGGCTTTTAAACTGATGTTGCCAGGTGTTGCATTTGAGAACAAAGATTGTGAAGCTTGTATTTTAGGCAAGCATTGTAAAACCGTTTTTCCAAACTCTTCAACGGTTTATAAAAGTTGCTTTGATCTTGTTCATTCTGATGTGTGGACTTCTCCTTGCTTGTCTAGAGATAATTTCAAGTATTATGTCACATTCATTGATGAAAAATCCAAATACACCTGGTTAACTTTAATTCCAACCAAAGATAGGGTGCTTGATGCATTTAAAAGTTTTCAAACCTATGTAACTAACCATTACAATGCCAAGATAAAAATTTTCAGGTCAGATAATGGAGGAGAGTACACTGGTCATGCATTCAAGCATCACTTAGCTCAACATGGCATCTTGCACCAGACAAGTTGCCCATACACTCCACAGCAAAATGGGGTTGCTGAGAGGAAGAACCGGCATCTCATGGAAGTGGCAAGAACCATTATGCTTCAGTCAAAGGTTCCCAAGAGGTTTTGGAGTGATGCAGTATCCACGGCTTGTTACTTGATCAATAGAACTCCAACCTTGGTGCTTCAAGGCAAGTCACCTTTTGAGGTACTAAATCAGTCCAAGCCTTCACTGGAGTATATGCGGGTCTTTGGTTGTCTTTGTTATGTGATGGTAGCAAGTGAGATGCGAAACAAGCTTGAAGCAAGAAGTATCAAGGCTATGTTTATTGGGTATTCAACTAGCCAGAAGGGTTACAAATGTTATGATCCTGACACAAGGCGTGTGTTGGTGTCAAGGGAAGTGAAGTTCATAGAAGAAAGAGGGTACTATGAAGAGCAAAACCAGGAAGATTTGAAGGATCTTACCAGTGATAGAGCTTCAGTACTGAGGACGATCCTTGAAGGGATGGGAATCCATGTGGATCAGCATGGTCCGGTCAATGGGAATCATCAAGGTGGTGGGAATCATCAGGAGACACCACACCTTGACCATGAGGGGGGAGAAGAACCAAGTGGAGCAGAAGGAAGTTCTGGTTCGGAGGAGAGTTCTGGTGCTCATGATCAAGGTGTTGAGATATCTAGTTCTGGTTCTGGAGCTGAGGAGAGTCAACCAAGTGGGGGAGTTGAAGCAAATCAGCAAAGTGAAGAAGCGGTTAGCAGTGGAAATGAGGAGGAAGCAACGCAGCATTCTCCACAGCCTACTTTGAGAAGAAGCACAAGAGTAAAGAGAGATACATCTAACTGGGTGAATACAAGGGTGTATTACAATGCTCAAGCGGTTGAGCATCCATCTCAAGCAGTGTGTTCGTTTGCAAGCTTTCCTGAGGAACATCAAGCTTTCACAGTGAGTTTAGATGAGAGCTATGTTCCAAGAAGTTATGAGGAAGCAATGTTGATTCAAGAGTGGAGAGACTCAGTGAATGATGAAGCTGGCGCAATGATAAAGAATGACACTTGGTATGAGAGTACATTACCAAAAGGAAAGAAGGCAGTGTCATGTAAGTGGATCTTTACTATCAAGTACTTACCTAATGGCAAGATTGATAGAAGGAAGACTCGGTTGGTAGCTAGAGGGTTTACTCAAACCTATGGAGAAGATTACATTGACACATTTGCTCCAGTTGCCAAGCTTCATACCATTAGAGTAGTGTTGTCTCTTGCTGTGAACTTGGAGTGGGATCTTTGGCAAATGGATGTCAAGAATGCTTTCTTGCAAGGAGAGCTTGAGGATGAAGTTTACATGTTACCACCACCGGGCCTTGAGCACTTGGTTAAGAAGGGAAATGTGTTGAGACTCAAGAAGGCTATCTATGGACTTAAGCAGTCTCCAAGAGCATGGTACTACAAGCTGAGCACCACCCTGAATGGAAGAGGATTCAAGAAATGCGAGCTTGACCATACTCTTTTCACTCTCACCACACCCTCAGGTATCATCTGTATCCTTGTCTATGTTGATGATATTATCATCACTGGTTCTGATAAGACATGATATGATTCTGGATAGCACATGGGAATGGAATCATGAACCTGATCCGAAAGAGCATGTAGATGAGGATGCAACATTGAAGAATGCTTGGAAACAAGAAGAATATATTGGTCTTGGCCGAAGCTTGATCATCCAAGACACCTTAACCATCATTCAAGCTACTCCACCTTCAAGCTGATCATCATCTAGGCAAGTAGCTTGTGTGTGCTCTTTTCCTAACCTTTGGTTTTGTCCCACTGGGTTTTCCAAAGGAAGGTTTTTAACGAGGCCACAAGTCTACTTCTCATATATCCTAGATGATTGATCTTGGTCTGTCCACATGAAGACTTTATGTTATATTTTTAAGCTATGCTTTTTATGTTATTTAGTTTTCGAAAACTCTAGTCTTTGTTATGTTTCCAAGGGAGCCTTTGTCTTTATTTCTTTTGTATTTTCGAGACCTTGTGCATGTACAAGGCTTCTCCTTTATAACCTGGTCGTGGCCCCCTTGTATCAGTATCCATCTTTTTATCAAAAACCTTTATTTTCTCTTTTCTTCTTGCTTGTCGAGTAGATTGAGTGTTGGTGTGTAATATCCAACTTCTGGTGTCTAATATCCAGAGCCCAAGGATCTCTTCTTCGGTGTGTCATATCCGGATTAGATATCTAGGAGTATCAAGAGATCATCCATCCCTCTTGTGTCACCATTCGATCCACTGCCTTTGAGAAACTCGAGTCCCTTGATTCGTTTCTGCAAAGGATTATCCCATCTGTTCCAGAGCCTTCCTAGGATCTTGTCAAGTGGTATCAGAGCAACTCTGGAAGGGAAGTATTCATCTTTCTCCCTGATTTTCGTTTTGTCTTTTGAGATTCTGTTGAGAGTTGATAGATCTGTGTTTCTGTTGATGAAATCTGATAAATCTGAGCACTTTGATCATAGATCTGTTGTAGTCTTTTCATGTTCACTTTGATTTCGTTTTGATCTGTTTCATATTGCTCAAGTTTGATCTTTACTTGTATTTGGTTGAGTTTGAAATTGATCAGAGTTGTTAAGGTTTTTAAATTTCGATTTGAATCTGTTTGATCAGACTGTTCTGTTTCTTTTTAAAAATCGAAAACCTGCAATAAATCTGTGTTGTGTTTATTTTTGAGTGTTTGTTTCTGTTAGAATTATTTACTGCTGTGTGTTTTTGGTTCCAGGAACCATGGAAAGAGATCAAGAAGGAAGAATAACCACTGCTAAGACTGTTACTTTGCAGAAGATAATGAAATTCAGAATGGAACAACAGCAGATACATGATGAGCATATGCAGAAAAGGAGAATGCATAATCAAGAGCTTGAGCCCAAGCCACCAGATTCTGTTCAATACCGATCAAGCAATCATAAGAGGTTTAAAGAAGAAGATGCAGGTCGTGGAGGACAACATATCAAGCCACCAGCCAGCACATGGAGCAGACCACATCAATCTTCCCTCACTCCTAAATCTATTGACCATTTTTCTGAATATAAATCTGCTGATGATTTTCAACTCTATTCTTTTTCAGGAAAAGGCAACTATCTAGAGTGGGAGAGAACCATGGACAAGTGGCTGAGTTACAACAGAATCCTGAGGAGTGAAAGATTATCTTTTGCTATTTCTCAACTCACCGGAAGAGCTTATAAGTGGTGGTTGCAAGAAGAAGATGATCGCATGTTCTACAAGGAACCAGCTATCACCACTTGGGAAAGTCTGAAGTTGTTACTGAGGGATAAGTATGCGTCCAAAGGCCACACTTCTCTGAAATCTACAAAGAAGAAAGTCATATCTACAACAGACTTTCGAAGTGAAAATTCAGAAACCATGATGGCTGATTATGAGAAAGAAATCAGCAGCCTTGTTAAGGAGATTCTTAAGACCATCAAGCCCTTATACAAGCTGAAAAAGCTCCCAAAGAATCAAGAACCAGTTACTACTGTCTCAGAACTCAATGATGCAGAATCAGACTCAGCTGCCCCAATTCAAGAAGCTCAAACCGAAACATCTTTGGTAAAAGGAAAGTTTGAGAAAGGACAAGAGTTTTCTCTGTTCTTACCTCAGTCTGAACTTAATTTTGACAATTCCTTTGATGAACCAACTTGTCCTGAACCGGTGCAACCGAGTAGAATTATTTCAGTGTCACAGGTTGGAAAAGAAGACTCAGCAGAGAAAGAACCAGAGCAAGCAACACAAGGAGAAGAGTTGGAACAGCTAAACATCTTGCAGTCCGAAACAGCTCCTGAATCCTTGTCTTATGACCTGCAAGAGCACTGTAAGAAGGCTAATATGGTTGTCTCTGTTCCTGAAATGTTTGTTAAAGTGAGCACTGAAGATATAAAACGTTTTGGTCTTGACAAAGTAAAAGAATTTTGTGTTTCAAAATCTGTTTTTGATAACATGTTCAAATCTTTTAAAGAACATAAACCAGAAAACCTCTTTGATCAAAAACGTTTTCAAACTGATAATAAAAAATTTTATGGTTATATTTTGAGTCTTTATCATTTTCTGAAACATAGCAAAAGTTTTAATCACAATGAAAAGGTTTTAGAGCTTCAATTGAAACAATCTGATTTCTGTTTTAGAAAACCTTGTGATTCATTTGCTAAAACTGAAGAAAAGAGTTTTGCTGTGAATTTTCCTAGGCATGAACTGGTCACTAATTATCATCTTGCATCTACATATGCCTTGAAAGAACCTAAGAAATTTCATGAACCGAAATTGCATCATTTTGATATTAGGATTGAAATCGTGAAATCTGCAAAGGTCTTTGAGTTTGAGCTTGATTATTTGTGTGCTGATAAATATTTTAAACGTGTAGGATTGATCTTTGGTAATATCTTAGTGTATAACACGTTCTTTGATAAACGTATTGCATTTCTGAAACTTGAGATTAATGGTTCTGGCTATATTGTTTTGTGCCTTGTGAACATTCTTGTCTACAATACTTTCTTTGACATGATAACTCACTTGACTTGTCCAAAAGAAGCTGAGAAAGGTACAGGTGAAAAGAGGAGCTATACTGATCAGTGTAATGATGAATCCTTGGCCAAGTTGGAGACACAACAAGCAAACCTTGGAAGCTGTCTAGCCGCCAGTCTTGACATAGCAACAGTCAGAAGACCATATCTCAACAACCACAAGGAATTGTTCAACAAAATCAACTGCTATGGAAACCTAACTCATCAGGGTCTCACGTCGAATTGGAATCACGTCCAAAGCTTCTCAGATGAAAGAGTTATGTGTTCTACAAGTCGGCTGATCCTCTGTGTTCTTTGTGTGAATTTTTCTGAGTTTAGAACATCTCAATCCTATCTATGGCGACCAGGTGAGTATGCTAAGGCCAGTGATCATGTTTTCATTAGCTCTTTCATTGTTGATGACACAGATATGATGCACTTGTTCTTGTCAAAAGAGCCATATGCAGATTATGATGAAGCTTGGAAGCATACAACAAGCAAGAACAAGCGTGAAGAAGATAAGAGATTTAAAACACCTGATCTGGACCAGCATAACCATCAAGACGTCCCTGGCTTTACCCTCATCAAAGAAGCGCCTCCAGATGAATCATTCAAGCCAAAAACAAGCAGAAACAACTATGGGATAAGACTCTTACTCTTTGATCAAATTTTATGTGTTAACTTGTTTTGTTTCATTGCATCAGGAGTAAGAAGAACCAAATTGATGAGTCCCTTCTACATATCCGAACCAGTCAGCAACCATACCTATCAAAGAGGCTTGCAAGGTAAGTGTAATCTGATTTTAAACTTTGATGTTACTGACTTGGTCCCCTCTATTGCAGGTAAAACAGATTTGAGGACAAATCTTTTTGAAGAGGGAGGGAATGATATGATTCTGGATAGCACATGGGAATGGAATCATGAACCTGATCCGAAAGAGCATGTAGATGAGGATGCAACATTGAAGAATGCTTGGAAACAAGAAGAATATATTGGTCTTGGCCGAAGCTTGATCATCCAAGACACCTTAACCATCATTCAAGCTACTCCACCTTCAAGCTGATCATCATCTAGGCAAGTAGCTTGTGTGTGCTCTTTTCCTAACCTTTGGTTTTGTCCCACTGGGTTTTCCAAAGGAAGGTTTTTAACGAGGCCACAAGTCTACTTCTCATATATCCTAGATGATTGATCTTGGTCTGTCCACATGAAGACTTTATGTTATATTTTTAAGCTATGCTTTTTATGTTATTTAGTTTTCGAAAACTCTAGTCTTTGTTATGTTTCCAAGGGAGCCTTTGTCTTTATTTCTTTTGTATTTTCGAGACCTTGTGCATGTACAAGGCTTCTCCTTTATAACCTGGTCGTGGCCCCCTTGTATCAGTATCCATCTTTTTATCAAAAACCTTTATTTTCTCTTTTCTTCTTGCTTGTCGAGTAGATTGAGTGTTGGTGTGTAATATCCAACTTCTGGTGTGTAATATCCAGAGCCCAAGGATCTCTTCTTCGGTGTGTCATATCCGGATTAGATATCTAGGAGTATCAAGAGATCATCCATCCCTCTTGTGTCACCATTCGATCCACTGCCTTTGAGAAACTCGAGTCCCTTGATTCGTTTCTGCAAAGGATTATCCCATCTGTTCCAGAGCCTTCCTAGGATCTTGTCAAGACAGGTATTCAAGAGACTAAGGACTTCCTAAAGTCAGTATTTGAGATTAAGGACTTGGGAGAAATGAAATACTTCCTTGGAATTGAGTTGTGTAGATCCAAGGAAGGTTTGTTCATATCTCAGAGGAAATATACACTTGATCTTTTGAAAGATGCAGGTATGGATGAAGGGAAGATAGCTAAGATGCCGATGGAGGATGGGTACAAGGTTCCACGTGAGGGGGAGACTGAAGATAGCAAGCCGTTCAAGGATCCAAAGCTCTATAGGAAGCTTGTGGGGAAGCTCATATATCTGACCATTACTCGGCCAGATATATGTTTTGCGGTTAACCAAGTCAGTCAGCATATGCAAGTGCCCAAGGAGCACCATTGGAGAATGGTGGAAAGGTTGCTGATGTATCTGAATGGAACCAGGAGTCTAGGCATCTGGATGGGTTGTAACAAGAGTACTGAAGCTGTGGGGTATTGTGATGCGGATTGGGCAGGTGATAGAGTTGATAGAAGATCAACAACAGGCTATTGCACTTTCATTGGAGGCAATCTGGTTACATGGAAGAGCAAGAAGCAGAAAGTGGTGTCCTGTTCTAGTGCTGAAGCTGAGTACCGTGCAATGCTCAAGCTTACTAACGAGTTGGTGTGGATCAAAGGAATCCTGAAGCATTTGGAGGTTGATCAAGCCACACCTATGGTCATGCATTGTGACAATCAAGCTGCCATTCACATAGCTTCCAACAGTGTGTTTCATGAGAGAACTAAACACATTGAGGTGGACTGTCACAAGGTTAGGCAGATGATTGCACTTGGAGTGGTGTTACCATGTTACACGAGGAGTGAGGATCAGTTAGCTGATGTGTTCACAAAGGCGGCAAGGCAGAAGACAATGGAGTCCATCCACATTAGGCTGGGCCTCATTGACTTGAGAGGTACCAACTAAATACTCTCCTGCTGGGATGTCTCTACTCTTTTTCCTCTTCAAAGTTTTGTCCCAAATGGGTTTTCCTTGTTGAGGTTTTAATGAGGGAGATTGAACAGCATTCCAAGCTTGACTTGTTCCACATGGTCAAGCTTGAGGGGGAGTGTTAAGTTGAAGTGTTGATTTGAGTATTGAGAAGAGGTTTACATGTTAAGGAGAAGTGGGGTTGAGTATTAGGCTGAGGAAAGGTTGAGAGTTCCGTACAGTATGGACAGTACGGACAGTACGGACCAACTGTACGGACACTCAAACCATGACAACCTGAATCACATCCATTTACCATTTGAGTGTGATCAAATGTTGACTTGTCCGTACAAGGAAAGTTACCACGGTAAAAACATTAGTTACCATGGTGATGTTGGAAAGAAGATAAATAAGCTTGAGTTAGTGAAGAGACCAAGCATCAAGAGCAAGCAAACCAGAACAAGCAGATTTGAATCTGTTTGGACAGTCTTGGTGCGCAAGTAACAAAACCTAACCTAGAGTGCCTTGGAAGTCAAGCTAGGTGGGGAACTCGTCCAGCATAGTCTAATGAAGCATATTTGAAGTTTAAAAAGGGTATCAGGCCGTTGGAGAGAGCTCAGGCAAGTTGGGATTAAATTAGATTAAAAGTCACATGTTGGGCTTAAGAGAGAGGACTGTTAGGAAAGGTCACTATCTGCAGTTCTGAGCACGCCAGTCTGCTCTACACCAGCCTGCTCTGATCCTCTTTTCCCTCAGAATAATATAGTTTATGATTCCCTTGTTTATTCATAGTTTATTGTTGTTGCAAGTTGCTGTATTGGCTATATTAAGCCTTCATGTATCACAAATGAAACTAAGGGAGAGGAGTTCTCTTTCTTCATTTTCTCTAAGTCTGTATTCTCTCTGGTTACTCTAAACTCTCTCTCAATTTCGTGCATAATCTCTCTGATACTCACTCTCACTTAATCTCTCTCAGTTAGTCACAAATACTACATTACTCTCCATTACTCTCTCTTTGATTCTCACATAAATCTCTTTACTCTATTCATCACTACACACGCCTATACTCTGTTTCTCCTTACTCTCACATCCTAATCTATTATTTTCTCACATGGTATCAGAGCTACAAGCTCTTGAGAACCTATACAGCTTCCGCAAATCTTTTCTAGTTCAAATCTCTCTTTAAAACTCTGTTTCTGTTCATCCTTGTATCTTCTGGTCCAAAGCTGTTCCAGGAGGGAATAGACTCACCAGATATCAAGATAAAGGAGGACTTTAGCTTCTGGAACTCAAGAAGGCTTCAGCTCAGTCCAGCAAGCCTCATCAAAGTCCAGCTTCAAGCTCTGTTCTTGCAAAACCAGTGGGTACCATCTATTATCCACTGGTCCAAAACTCTTCATAATGGAGAAACCAAGAAGCATGGTGGTTTCTGTGGTGCTAAAGGGGTCAAATTACCTTGTCTGGTCTAGGGTGATGAAGACAGCACTTGGAGGACAAGGGTTGTGGGAGCATTGTCTACAAGCAGCTCCAAAGCAAACCAGCACCAAATGGCAGCAAGAAGACCTACTGGTCTTGTCTGTTCTCCAAAGCTCTCTTTCAGTTTCTATTATGGAATCTTACTCATACTGTGAGAGTGCTAAGGAGCTTTGGGAGACTCTCTACAAGGTCTATGGAAACTCATCCAACCTCACAAGGGTGTATGAGCTCAAGGAGGCTATAAACAACCTGTCTCAGGAGGAGATGGAGTTTACTGCTCATTTTGGCAAGTTTAACTCTCTGTGGGGTGAGCTTGAGTCATTAAGACCTTCTACAACAGATCCAACCATCATCCATGAAAGAAGAGAGCAAGACAAGGTGTTTGGGCTACTTCTTACCCTCAGCCCAATGTATACTGACCTCATTAAGCACATATTGAGGTCAGAGAAGCTTCCCACTCTGGATGAAGTGTGCTCTCAAGTCCAAAAGGAGTTTGGCTCACATAGCTTGTTTGGAGGAAAGGAGTCTCTTTCACTTGCAAACAAAGCATCCGCCAAGTACAAGAAGTCAGAGGGGGGAGAACTCAAATGTGAGCACTGTCAGCGTGAGGGGCACACCAAGGAGAAGTGTTGGGATCTTTACCCACACCTCAAACCTGCCAAGTTCAGATAAACCATGTCCATGGAGGTACAAGGAACTAGCTCAGGTTCCTTGAGTTGTAAGCTAACCTCCTGAACTTTAATATGAGCTTGTTCAATTTTTTTTAAATTGTTTCTGTTGTGTGTGCAATGGTTTAGGATTATAAGTTTGCTAGCATGGTTATGTTTAGCTTCTGTCCTAGAATCATTGATCTAAGTTGTGTGTGTGCTAGGCGAGTTGTTTAGCCACTGTCATTGTCTTGTTGCATTGCTAAAGGTCTAGGAGAGTTTCCTGGTCTTGTAGTGCATTCATTCTGTTTAAAGTGATTAGTTGATTTGTCTAGTTGTTTAGTCTCTGTTATTGATGAGTTATCATTCTTGATCATCTAGTGTGTTGTTTGCATGGATTTGAACTAGATGAGTTGTTTAGATCCTGTCCATTGCATTTTTCTTAAACATTGGGATCAGACTTGATGAGTTATCAAGGGTTGATCCTAGTGTGTGTGGTCTGATTCTTGCTGGAGTTTGATGTGAGAATTGATAGGATAAGAGAATCAAAGAGATATGTTGCTGGAGAAATGAAGAACAATGAGAGAAAGAGAGAGAGTTTGTGTGAGTGACGATTTTGAGAGAGTTTGATTAGATTGTTGTTACAATGTTTAAATAGACAAAGACAATGGATAGGCAAGTTGACTACAGAAACAATAAACAAATGGTTCACAGTATGGCAGGGGCACGATCAGCTTGACTGAGAGTGACAGCTCCTCTTCCTCTCTCTTCCTGATCAGAACATGTGATCCCTGATTGTCTTCACTTGCCAACGGCTCCAGCCACTTGCAACCACTATATTAAACTATTCCAGAGCTTCTGAAGACCAAGGCAAGATATCTATCCAACTCCTTTCCCTTTGCTTGACTTTCAAGGCAAGCTTAGGTTAAACTGTACGGACAGGTGATCACTTCTCCTTGTAACTTCAACACACGCCTATCTCATGTCTTGATCTTTATTGCTTCATCTCAACACTCCCCCTCAAGCTTGACCATGTGGAACAAGTCAAGCTTGGAAACCATGAAGCATTCCCTCATTAAAACCTTGATATGCAAAACCCAGTGGGACAAAAACATATCAAGGAAAAAGAGTAGAACACCTCATGGTTAGAGGATCAGTGAGATGAGAGGTCCACAAGTCCAAGTTTTGAGTGTATGAACTCACAAACCTTTGAACTTGCGGATTTGGTGAAGACATCAGCCAGTTGGTCTTCACTTCTTGTATAGCATGGTAGGATGATTCTCTGCTCAACAGCTTGTCTGACCTTGTGGCAATCTACTTCAATGTGTTTAGTCCTCTCATGGAACACATTGTTAGATGCTATGTGTATTGCTGCTTGATTGTCACAATGCATGGTGATTGGAGATGTTGTTTCTATCCCAAGATCATGAAGCAGGTTCCTGATCCATATAAGC
>NW_026617577.1:0-16496 GCF_000801105.2 Raphanus sativus
TTAGATAAAAATTTATTTATTTCATTTGGTTAAATGTATTAAATCAACTTGTACAAAATTACTAAAAATCATATAAAATTGTATAGTTATCAAAAATTAAAACTAAATAATATTTATATAATTTGTAGATATCTAAAAGAAACTAATGATATTACGATTTTTTTTTTAATTCAGAAAATTTAGAAAATTTTAGGTATAAAAATTTTATAATTATAGAAGTAAAATTATA
This sequence comes from Raphanus sativus, assembly GCF_000801105.2. Classification (NCBI taxonomy): domain Eukaryota; kingdom Viridiplantae; phylum Streptophyta; class Magnoliopsida; order Brassicales; family Brassicaceae; genus Raphanus; species Raphanus sativus. The sequence goes on from NW_026617577.1 coordinate 230, forward strand.
TAATATTTCGAAATTAAAAATGTCAAATTTGAATATATTTATTTTAGTGATGATTTATGAATTATTACCATATTCTACAAAGTTTACCAAAAATATAAATCAATATTAAATGTAATATATGAGTTATTGCCATATTTTAAAAAAGATTTCCAAAAATATATATCATTATTAAATGTACTTGTCCATGTCATATTTAACCATATGCATGTCATTAATCTTAATAGCCACGTCACAATTTTTTGTGTGAAAACGATTGTAGAGAAGACACGTGGCAAAATCACTTCTCAAATATAGTCGAGGGAATATTTGTAATAATAGTCATTTTTAATTATTTGAGACCAAAGACCATACTGTGGTCTTTCATTAATCGTTAAATATTTTGTTTAATTACGGTTGAACAAGACCATTCAACGCAGGACAAAGAAAAAAAAAGATTCTAAACAAGAGAGCCATGGATCCTCCAAGTCAAGTCAATGAAGACAGTGAAATAATACCAGACCAAGAAGAAGAAGAAACAGCTCGGTTGCTCCTAAAAAAAGTGACCCCACCAATCCTTCTGAAGGAATCAGCAGGTGATAACTCTTGCTCTATCTTCAGAATCCCTCACACTCTTGGGCGAGCCAACAACACAGCTTATGCACCCAAGATAGTCTCGATAGGCCCTTATCACCATCCCGATGACAAAGAACATGGACATCTCAAGATGATCGAAGAGCACAAGCAGCGTTATCTGGAGTTATTCGTGTCAAAGACCAAGGAGAATGGCGTCAGTCTTAGCCACTTAGTCAAAGTAGTCTCGGATATGGAACCGAAGATAAGAGATTCTTATTCCGAGAATCTTGAACTTAGTCAAGAAAAGCTGACCAGGGTGATGCTTCTTGATAGTTGTTTCATTCTTATGCTATTTCTTGTGGTCACGAGAGAGTTTGAGTACAAGAACTTCACCGACCCTATTTTCAAGATGAGATGGATACTGCCTACTATTCGGAGTGATCTTCTCCTTCTCGAAAACCAGGTTCCTCTCTTTCTTCTTAATAAAATTTTAGAGACATCAAAGTTAGCTTCATCCACAAGCTTAAACGAGATGGCCTTCGAGTTCTTCAGCTATTCGATAAGAAAACCAGACGCATTCTGGGAGAAACATAAGAATCTTCGGGCAAAACATCTTCTTGATCTCATTCGCAAGACTTTCATACCCATCGTGTCTCCACCAACCACCCAAAGACATTGCTGCATCGATATTTCAAGTGGTTTTGGTGGGAAAACAAGACCAACTACACTCAAAAACACTTGTTCAAGTAAGAAAGGCAGTTCAAAGGGGAGCACTGGAGCACAAACATCATCACCTCCCAGCCCTTTTCTTCGTCTGATTGTCTCAGCCAAGAAGCTTCGTCTTCGAGGAATTAAATTCAAGCGGAGGAAGAATGTAGACACGCCGTTAGACATAAGTTTCAAGAACGGTTTGCTTGAGATACCATTACTAGTCTTTGATGATTTTATGAGCTCTGTTTTAATCAACTGCGTCGCCTTCGAGCAGTTCAACATGAGATGCTCAACTGAGATCACAAGCTACGTAGTTTTCATGGGTTGTCTGATAAACATAGAAGAGGATGCAACTTTCTTAGTGGAGAAAGGGATCATAGAGAACTACTTCGGGACGGGTGAACAAGTTTCTCTCTTCTTCAAGAACATCGGGAAAGACATCTCGTTCAGCATATCTAAGAGTTATTTATCAAAGGTGTTTGAGAGAGTGAACAAGTACGCTTCAAAAGGATGCCATGTACACTGGGCTGGGTTCAAGTACACACATTTCAACACTCCATGGACGTTTTTATCATCTTGTGCTGCTTTGCTGCTGCTTCTACTTACCATATTCCAAGCCTTCTTTGCAGCCTTCGCTTATTTTCGTCCTCCCAAGAACAATTGAACGTATGTGTTTTTTGTTATATCTTTTGTTTGACAAGTTTTATTATTCCAGGTAGTTATATGTACAATTTTATTGCCTCGGTCTTGTTAAATTGTGTTGCACTTGAATCTTTAGTAGTTAATTTCAAGCATGTTCTTCACCAAAACTTGGGACAGGGGAAAACTGGAAGATCTCTTTTTCTCAGAGTGATATTGATCGAATAGTTAAACTGAAACCTGCTTGGGGAGCAAATGATACCTACGAATGGGTTCATGGTCTGGTTGTTTTACTGTGAAGTCGGATTACTGGTTGGCTAGTGTGCTAGATCAATCAGATGTCCGTAGAAAGGCTGTGGCAAGGCTTTCTTTTAATGTCTTAAAACAGCAGAGTGTGGAAAGTGGATACTGCACCCAAGATACGTAATTTTATGTGGAAGGCTCTCTCGAACGCACTGGCGGTGAGTGACGAGCTTTTGGCTAGGGGTCTCTGCCGTGGAGGATGCTTCTCCAGCCATGCGAGCATGGTGACGACGCTGGAGTTTCCAAGAAGCCTTTGTTTCTGCAATACTTTCCGGTAAGTGCTTAGCCAATAGGCAATCCGGCTTAGTTAGGATCCTCCACTATATCTTTAGCTAGGAAAGCTTGATTAAAATCTTGAAGATGCTCTTGGCTAACTTTTACCGATAGAATATGTAAAGATATTGTGATTTTCGGGTTTGATATTCTGAAATTTATTGATGTCTTAATCGTACTAACCCGTAACTGAGACGAGTATAGGCATAGCAAGTTTACAACAACGAAAAGAAAATACAAGAAACAAATTTGGTAAAAATCAAACTAATTGTTCCTTACGAATTCTAATTTAGTTTGAGTCGTTAGACGACGTGCTGTCTCCCAAGTCAAAGTCTTCTACTGCGTTAAATTTAGTGTTTGGTGGTGTGTAAGGCCGCCGCCGCCTTGGCGCTGCAATAAATATTCTTCCTGCAATTGCACCAAGTGTGTCACGGCAACATCAATTTTTGTTAGTCTTGCCAGTACATCAAGAAAGATGCCTTTTGATGGCATGCTAATTCATATGGCATATTCGCATTTGAAAGTTAAAAAAATAACGGTAACTGTATTTTTGATGGCATGCTAATTCATATTCACATGTTCGCATTTGAAAGTAAAGAAACAAACGGCAACATCTACATAACGTCAATTTGTACAAAACCTTTGTTATAATCGCATAAAACAAAATAAAATAAAAGACTCACCTATTAAGAACCTCAAGAGAAGGTATGTAAGAAAAAGAATTGATCCCAAGATCAAGGGATCTAAGCCTAAAAGCATAATCATCTTCTTCTGTATTGTGTGTTTTAGGTGAGACCGATAACTTGTTTTTTTGTACAAATTGATCAACGCAGATGGAAAAACTTTATACCCAACAAACAAACAAAGCGTCAACGCAGATGGGAAGTGGTAAATTGTTTTTTCTTTAATGACCTAAGGTGCTATTATCAATATAATTCGACACAAAGATCTAAATTAATGACCGAGGTAGTTTGTTTTTATCGATGTGGCGTATGTATATGAGCTGGTGTTCATTCAATAAATATAAACGAGGAGTTGGTGCTCATTCAACAAATATAAACAAGGAAGAGTTGCAAGGTTCGGATTCTGGATGTACATATCAAAGTCAAAACTATTAGTTGGCATAACTTAACGTGATTTGTCTGTTCTTTTGGATTACAGTGATAGAACCTTCAAAGTCTTGCATCGACCGGATAAACAACAGTGTTCAGTGGTATACTATTTGTTTTTAAAGTGTGATGGATAACAGATGGTGTATTTTGTTTAATTATTACTCCCGGGTCCAATAGTGTATTTTTGTTTATTATTATCGGGTTTTGAAAAATTGTTTTTTTTTCGTGTTGTTTAATTTTTATGTATTGCCATCTACTACTAACTAGGTGTTATTTAGTTTAGAACAAAGGATGAAGGGCCTCCTTGTTTGTTATGAAAGCTTTGGTAAAGACATGCATTCTAAACACTAACGATTCTTCATCCTCAAGCATATATCATATCATTACTAATTCTGTAGTAGAGAAACATGTAATCATCACGTGCATAAAATCAGTGATCAATGGGTTAAGACAAGACAATATTATGTTGTTTCACATCCTCAGGTTTGTGTTGTTTGTTTCTTACTACTGCTGCTTCTAAACTGGAACCAACCACCACTTCTTTATTGAAGCTAATGGGCCGGTCTGTTGCACACCAAAAGAGAGAGAAAAACTTCTTTCCTGTCGTTTTTCAAATGATTTGGAAACACCTTAAACGACGACGTCGTGGAAGTAAAAAAATAAACGAACCCTAAATCGCGAGCAGTTTCCTCCTTCCTTCCTTCCTTCCAAGTTCGTTCCAATCCGAAACTCTCCGTCTCTGCTCGTTTCTCTCACGGCGTGCGTGCGTGCGTGCGTGAGCTTTCTCTGCCAATCCGTTCTTCCCCCCCCCCCTCTTGTTTAGGTACTGTCTCTGGTTCCGTGTCTGTGCTCGTAGCTCTTCTGTCTCTAGACTTATATCTCATCTCATCTGCTTTGTATTCCATGGCTACATCTTCAAAAAATGAATTCTTTAGGACCCTTTATAGATTCATTGTATTTGATTGGTTCTGGAACCTTCCTGTAATCTCATTCTCTTACAGAAGACAAAAAAAACACATCTTTATGGGGACAAAGTTTCAATCTTTTTAGCTTGTTTTTCTTTTGTGTTACTTTCAGACCAACCTGCGTCTGTCTTCTTGAAGTTTCCGACTTTTGCGGCTAATTTGAATTTCTTGAAATTGGTTGGAGAGAGTTCAGAGAAAATGGACAACGGGAACAACGACGAACAAATTGATGTTGGATCGGTGGTTGAAGCTGTTTCCGCCGACCACTCCTTCGGTGCTCCCCTCTATGTGGTTGAGAGCATGTGCATGCGCTGCGGTGAAAACGTATATATCTCTCTCTCCCTCCCTCTCTCACACACTCATACTTTTACTCTGAATGTTTTGGATGAAACCTTTGTTAGATTAGTTTCTCTCTTTTAACCTTTTCAGCTTGTTTTTTTTTTTCTTCCCAATAGTGTACATGAACATAGCTTTCTTACTTCTTTTCCAGGGAACAAGCAGGTTTCTGTTGACTTTAATTCCTCACTTCAGAAAGGTATTTGTCATTCTCTCTTTTCAAGAGGATTTTTGTTATGACATAAACCACTGAAACGCCACTCTAAGAGGATCCTTTTTTTTTGGTTTAGAAAAGACTCGTTTACGTTTGGTTTTATGTTCTATTATTCTGTACCTTTGTGTTTGCTGACAATCTTACTGCTCAACTACTACTTCCTACAGGTCTTAATATCTGCATTTGAATGTCCCCATTGCGGAGAGAGGTACAACTTTTTAACGATTTTTGAGATGCGTTTTAACTATTCCGTATGAGCAGGGTTTTGTAAAGGAAAACTAAAAAAAAGAAAAAAAAAACTAAAATAGTTTCTCTTTTCTCAGTTGAGAAGATAAGGACTTTAATTTCATCTCTTATCTATGATATAGGAATAATGAGGTTCAGTTTGCGGGAGAGATTCAACAACGTGGTTGCTGTTACCATCTAGAGGTTCTAGCTGGCGATGAGAAGGTTAAATCCATTTTCCGTTTTTTTTTTCTCTTCCCATTTTGAAATCCATTTACCATGTGCTTAGAATGTAGCAATCCATTCCATGGTTATTTGTAAGAAACGTGAGTATCTGGTTTTGGTCCTTGTTTCTGGCTCCTTAAAGCTAATTGTTGTTTCTGGTGTGAATGCAGATATTTGACCGGCAGGTTGTGAAATCTGAATCAGCCACTATTAAGGTGAGTTTGTCTTTTGCTTTTCTTGGACTCAAAATACCCTTGATTTTGCAGATTAGAGACGCTTCCTCTAATCTTCCTGAAAACTGTGAATTAGTTTTGCTTCTTGTATTATGAAACTCGAAACTGACATTAGTTTGCGAATATATATATGCCTTCAGATTCCTGAACTGGATTTTGAGATTCCACCAGAGGCCCAACGTGGAAGTTTGTCTACTGTAAGTGCTTCTTGTCTTTCTTAACCATCTTGTCATGAATTTCGTAAGTAATTATTCCTTAGAGCGACCTAAGAATCGCCTGGTCTACGCATGAGAACAAATTAGTGGTGCATGTAGTGACCGTCAAACAATAATCTCAACACTTGATTACTGGGAAGATCGCCACGAGAACTCTATCTGTGTTACTCTTTTCAGCTTTAGCCAGATGTTATCACCTATAAGTTAGGAAAAAAATTTCTAGTTCGTTGTCAATGACTCTCCTTATTTGTTTATTTTACAGGTGGAAGGAATACTAGCGCGGGCTGCTGATGAACTGAGTGCCCTTCAAGAAGAACGCAAGGTATACTTCTGACTAAGAGCTGAAAATTTTATGTTTTATGTCAAGTTTAATTGTTTTACACTCGACAATCTTTAACTTATGTATTTTGCTGGACACAGAAAGTGGATCCTAAAACTGCTGAAGCGATAGACCAATTCTTGTCCAAGCTGAGAGCTTGTGCTAAAGCAGAGACACCCTTCACCTTCATTTTGGACGATCCTGCTGGAAACAGCTTCGTTGAGAACCCGTAAGTATATTCGACATGAAAATACCTAAAAAGAATATAGGAAGAAGTTATGTTTATTTCATTTGCTTATTGACAAGTTTTGCAAACATGACAGACATGCTCCATCGCCAGATCCCTCTTTAACCATCAAGTTCTATGACCGAACACCAGAGCAACAAGCAACACTTGGATATCTTGCTGACCCTTCGCAGGCTGGACAATCAGAAGGAAGCCTTGCCCCACCTTCTGCTGAAACAACTTATGTACCTCATGGAGCAGTCGGAGCAACAGCTGGTCGTCGAGCGATTGCTCAGAGTAATAGCACTGATATTTCCGATAACTTGTTTAGATACTCTGCGCCTGAAGAGGTAACTTCTGATTCTTTTACTTCTTGAATTAGTTATGTTGACTGTTTTAAGTTTATGATCATTCGAGTGTTAAACTTAGATGGTGATAAGATTTTTGTTCATATTCTAACAGGTGATGATTTTCCCTTCAACCTGTGGAGCATGTACGAAGCAATGTGAGACACGGATGTTCGTGACTAGTATCCTTTCAGAGTTCCATTCTTTGGTTTTCTGCAACAAGTTTTCCATATGTTGTTTAACACTTGACAGAAAGTAGAAATCCCGTACTTTCAGGAGGTTATTGTCATGGCATCCACATGTGAGGATTGTGGCTATCGCAATTCTGAGGTTGGGTTCACTTTTGTTTGATCTTGTTAGAGATTTTGCAGACATATATGCCTGGTCTTGAAGGTTATTAACTTTTTTTTTTTGGGTAATCATGAGCAGTTGAAGCCTGGTGGTGCTATTCCTGAGAAGGGAAAGAAAATTACTCTCTCTGTGAAGAACATCACTGATCTTAGCCGAGACGTTATCAAGGTTAGTTTTTCGCTTCAGCTTGTATGTATACTGTAGTTTTGCACCAGTAAGGATCAAGAGAGTGAGTTCCCCATATCATTCTATATATATCTTAGAGTAGTTGAGAATGTCACATTACAGTTGAAGTATATACCCTTCCAGAAAGTGATAAATTGAAGTTTAAGTTGGATAAAGGTTTTGACAATGAATCTAGTTCACTACTAAATTTTATTGGTACCGTGAAAAATCTTCACACTGTTCATTCAAATGTAATGGTATATCCTCATGTCCTGGCACAAGTTAAAATAATTAGATCGTGGAACGTGTTATGAAGGTGTCGGATAAGTGGCTAACCTTCGAGATCATATGTAAAACTGGCTTGTTTGATCTTTCTGAGTCTTTGTTATAGCTATAACGCACAGTTGATGGCAACACTATAGTAGGCAACCTTGTGAACCACAATTTAGGCTAGGAAATGGATTATTATGTTTGTTTTTTTTAAGAGCAATACCTTATAGTGTAGTTTGTTATTAATGGTAAATTTTGTTTCTTGTATATTAGTCAGACACAGCCGGAGTGATAATCCCGGAACTTGATCTGGAGCTAGCTGGTGGTACACTTGGTGGAATGGTGACAACAGTTGAAGGGTTGGTCACGCAGATCAGAGAAAGTGAGTTATGACCATACTCTTAACAACATTTACCATTTATCCATGTCAAGTCTGAATTATACTCCTTAAATCATTTTAATGTGGGCTAAAGTATTGTATAACTGATATATTAAACCATACTCTTAAGTCAGTATGTCAAGCACCTGATCCAACTATCCTATATTTCTGCCTTGCAAAGCTTTAATTTTTTGGATAATGGAATCATTTCGAGATTCTTTATCTCCAATGATGGATTATAGATCTTAGATACTGACACAAGTGTGTGGTATGGGTATTCACAGGCCTAGCGAGAGTTCACGGATTCACTTTTGGTGACAGTCTAGATGAGAGTAAGAAGAACAAGTGGAGAGAATTTGGATCCAGGCTTACTAAGGTAAGCATCTTTATTGAATTTATGTTAATTTATTACCCTTGTCGTGTTCTTCATGTACATGAAAAAAGCAAAGCAATAAGACACCTGGTTTCCATAATGAAAGATGTTTTTTATCCTTACCTTTGCAGCTCCTAAGCTTAGAACAGCCATGGACGTTGATTCTTGATGATGAATTAGCAAATTCCTTTATTTCACCACTAACAGATGATATCAAAGATGATCATCAGCTCACATGTAAGTTTCCCTGACTACACCCTTTAGTTGGATTAGCTCAAGATTGAAACAAATGTTCAGACATTTTGTATGAAACTGACTTTAGACTCAGTATGTGAATAAGAACAAGACTCAAATGTGTTTGGAATAACATGTGTTGTTGTTTTTGGAACTACAGATGAAGAGTTCGAGAGGTCATGGGAGCAGAACGAGGAGTTGGGTCTCAACGACATAGATACTTCTTCAGCTGATGCTGCTTATGGATCCACGGAGAAAACTAAATTACCTTAAACCTAGATAGTGAGATAACTTGATTTTGAGACCAATGATGGTGATCAAAGAGATGGATATGCATGTTTCTGTTGTATGGTAAAAACAATTCAAGAATTAGAGAGAAACCTGCTCTTGTTTTATTTTTATAAAATTCTAAAAGAAACAATTTTTCTAAAAATTTACAATGAGGCTATTGAGTTTTTTTTTCAACTATTTAATGAGGTGCAATGAGATGTTGAACACATAATTGAAAATGGTATAGATTAAACAGAATTGAAACAAACAGAGAGAAGAAAAACAATAGCAAATGGTGATATATTTGTTATTTTCATTTTTCACGTTAATTATTTTTGTTTAATTTTATATAGTAAATAATTTTATTTTTTATTTAATTTCATATTTTTTTTTATATACTTCATTAATAGAAATTTGTTTTATTTGACTTGGGTACAAAACAAAACTAAAATTTTAATATAATTTAATTTAGTTTTTAGCAAATTCAAACTTGATTTTTTACAATAAATAAAAAATAAAATGATCCATTTGAATTTTACTGACTTTTTGTTAACAAAAATCAAAAATATAACATAAATAGTTAATTAAGCTGCTGAAACAAAATCAGTTGAATTATTATGTAGAGAAAAAGTAATATGATATGTAATACTAAAAGATAAAAAATTAGGATGTTGAATAACGAACCATTGTATATAGTTTTATAAACGTACCAGTATTACCATCCGGGCTACACTAGTGGCCATTTAAACTGCATTTAAGTTATTTGTTTTGAAAAAGAAATAAATGTTATTTTTTCTGTCAAATACTGATTGCTATTTTAGTCATACTCTTTTAGAGATTGATAAAATGGAGATTTAAAGTTAGAATTGTTGCATTCAAAGAAAATAGTTAAATGTGTTAATAGAATTAACTATTGTGATTATATATATATATTATATATATATAAACAGTTTTATAAAAATTAAAATACAAATAAAACACGTAAAAATATTTAATATTATAATATATAATAATTTTATAAAAATTAAAATATAAATAAAAACACTTAAAATAATTTAAAATTATTACATGTGATCTGCTTAATTAATTTTTAGTTTTTAAAGTAGAATTTTATTACAATATAATTGTACTTATACTTTATATAATAAAGTAAAAATGAAACTAAAACAAATAATAAGGAAGTATTTTTTGAACTATTTATTCAATTTTTTTTTGATATGAAAGATAATTTCCCAACTGAAAATAAAAGAATAAAAACATATTTAGGGATTCTTCTCCATTGCATCCTTTGTAGACGTTACCAACCTTGGAATTTCAAAATAGGACAAAACATGTATAAAATAGTTAACATATATAATAGATTCATAAAAAAATTTGTAAAATATTTGAATATTTATTCTGTTTTTTTGTTGAAAAGAAATATTTTTTTCTTTGTAAAATAGTCAATCCATAACTAACAGATTTGTAAATACTTAGTTTCTAAATTGCAGATTATCATATATACTTACAGTTGCCTAAATTGGTGACAAAGCTCTGAGTTTTGTTTTCTGAAGATTTAAGATTTGAAACAGATCATACTATCATCTTTAACCTCAATCATGAAAAAATTAGAAAATATAAAATTAAGAAGGTAAAAAAACATGAGACTTAATACAGACATGTACGGATACTATGCTACATTCAAAAAGAAAGAAGAAAGAAAGAAAGAAAGAAAGAAAGAAAGAAAGAAAGAAAGAAAGAAAAAAGAAAGAAAGAAAAGAAAGAAAGAAGAAAGAAAGAAAGATGAAGAGATGTTCAAAAATATAAGAAGAAACGATGGAAAAGAGTAGGGAAAGGAATATTAAAGATGGAGACGTGACTGGAAGCTAGATGATTCTAAAAGAAAATGGAGACGTGACTGGAATTATCTATAAAATAGTTAACATATGGAGGCGTGACTGGAAGCTAGATGATCTAAAAGAGTTGAAAAACCATGTGAAATGGAGACGTGACTGGAAGCTAGATGATTCTAAAAGAAAATGAACGTGTTGTTTTTGACTCGGAAAATTTAGGGAGTTAGATTTTACAGTAGAAAAACAAAATTAGATATTTTTTTATAAAATTAACATGGGCATGTGTCAGAATTTATTGGTATATTGATTTGTGATTTAGTATATAAAAGATAAGAAAATAAATTAAAAGTGGAAAGTAAGACTAAGAATAAAAAATAAAAGGCTTATCACATCATTAAGCTCACTTCTTGTTACTGGATGATTGACCTCAAGATTTAGGTCACGTAGATAACATTTCCTTATACAAGTAGATATGGACACACACGGACAGCAATAAACAACTGCACGTAGATAGCATTTCTTTATACACAAAACCCTTTTTTATAACACAAAAAAATTAATGATAACTGTGCTATTTTGTTTCATAGATTTCTTACTTGATATACATGATATTCATTCTTTAAGTATTATTGTCAATTTTTAGAAAATTAATGATATACTGTACTATTTTGTTTTCATATATTTCTTACTTGATATACATGATATTCATTCTTTAAATATAATTTTTCATGTTACAAAAAAAAAAAAAAATTTCCAAAATGATAAAAAATTTAGCTGGAAAGGTTTAAGGCGTTGACAATGCCATATTGTGAATTTCTTTTGTTGGTGTTATATTTACAATTATTTAATTTCAACCAGTTTTGTTCAAATATCCTATAATATGATAAAGACCATATAAATTAATACATTCATCACTCTTTTATAAAATTATAAAATTATGTATTTTAGGTAAAAATGTATTCCAATTCACTACAGGAAAAGTAATGTATACGAAAAGGAGAGATTGTGCCCGACAAAAACAAAGAAGAAGAAAAAGGAGAAAATGTGATTCATTGTATATTCATCGCAAGACAACAATTACGCATGTCAAACGACACAAGACTCGCAACACAATTAAACTACGTCAATAAGTGTATGCTAGTTTGACGGTGTCTCTCTTCATTCTCACTAACCTCTTTACTTTTGCTATTTTCGTGATAAACTTTTAATTTTAGAAAATAATAGAAGAAACGTGTTTCAGACCATCTCCAATTCAACCTATATTTTCATCTCTACATTTTCTCCTAAAATAGAAAAACCTGTTATAAGAGATGAATTTGTTCCAATATATGTCTGTATAATAGAGTTTCTCTATTTATAAAAAAAAATATAGAGAATTCATATTTTCATCTCTAAATATAGAGGCAAATTAGAATTTTTCTGTATTTTTCTAAAATAGAGGAATTTTATTATAGAAACATACATTGGAGCAAATACATTTCTATAATAGAAATCTCTATTTTAGAAAAAAATATAGAGGTATACATTGGAAATACTCTCAATAAATATTCTCATATATTTCTCATATATGGATTTCTACACTATAAATATGAGATCCATAGTGTCACCTAAGAACCAATCCTAAAGTCTTAAGCATCTTTTCCTAAAACAGTTTCTCTCTTTCTCCTCGTCTTTCTAGTTCATTATTCTTAGTTTTTTAATTAAGTTAAAAGACTGATAATCTAATGTTTTAATATAATTATAATTCATAAATTTTAGATTATGCATTTTTGTTAACTCAAGCTAGTCACCTTTTGTTTCAGTTATAAGTAACGATAATGATGCTTTTTATGATCGTTGCGGTCCTTGTATGCCTTGCATGCTACATTTACCGATCATTGAAGCCTCCACCACCGAGAATCTGCGATGATCCTCATGGTCCTCCGGTTACTTCTCCGAGAATCAAGCTCAGTGATGGAAGACATATTGCTTATAAAGAATCTGGTGTTAATAGTACCAATGCTAAGTACAAGATCATCGTCGTCCATGGATTTGGCAGCTCCAAAGACATGGATTTTCCTATCTCTAAGGTATGTTCTGATTTTGTAGTTAACTCTGCCATCTGCTCTCTTCTCTCTTATTGATTCTCACACATGTTAAAGGTGGTCTAGTAGCAAATGAGTTCTTAGGTTGCTAAGCAACTCAGGTTTGTATGCATTCACTAAACACTATCATGTGACCAGATGAATAGAAGTCTATTGATTATGACCTATTTAAATTTTCAGAGAAAAGTTTCATCTATGGACTACACCTCTTCTTCTGGATTAATATGAAACAAATCTTATATAAGTCCAGAATACCTAAGAAGAAAACATATACCATTTAATTAATTTTATAATTGTTTTTTTTTAGCATTTAGTTTGATTTTACATGAAACCATGGTACGATACTGTTTTTTCTCAATTGATTCCCCACTTTATTGTATTTTAAGCAAAATCATTTTGTTAAGTGTCAAAATACCCTTTCCCTTTTTAGCTACTTCAAAATTATATTTTAAAGAACTTAAACTAATTTATCAGCATTTAGTTTATACTATTATTTGTGAAAATATTTTATATTTATTTTTGAGCTCTCACGTTAAAAAATTAGAACGGTTAATGTCATTACATATTTAATGAATAGTAAATAATAAAATTTTATTAGATAACTTTTTTGTAAATTATATATATATATATATATATATATAGCCAAAACATAAGATTTTTTTTTAAACAAAAATATTCATATACATACTGTGTTGTTATCCAAAAATAATCTTTAAATCATACATAATTTTAACTTATAAATTTAAAAATTTATAAAACACTAATGAAATTTTGTAATTTTTAATAATGAATGTAATAATAAATATTTATAATATGATCATGTCTTCATAAGTAGCCAAAACACCTAAATTTTCCTTTACATGTGTCATAATTGTTGGTATTATACTATGTTTTTTCCTCAATTGATTCCAGTTTTTTTCATTTTAAGCAAACTCCTTTGTTAAGGGTCAAATACTCTTTTGAAAAAAAAATATTACAAAAACGTGTAAATATTTTTTTCTTAAAAAACGAATGAACAAAAAAAAAAATCCACATGTAAACACAAAAGAAGTTTAAAACAATCGCTACACTAAACAACGAGGTTTTTTTTATTTATTACAGGATCTTGTTGAGGAGCTAGGTCTATATTTTGTATTTTTCGATAGAGCAGGATATGGAGAAAGTGATCCACACCCTTCGCGCACAGTCAAAAGCGAAGCAAACGACATTGAAGAACTCGCCGACAAACTCACACCTGGACCAAAGGTCTACGTTATCGGGGTATCACTCGGTGCATACTCCGTTTATAGCTGCCTCAAATATATTCCCCACAGGTAAAAAAAATCAAAACTATTGTATTCAGTTTTTTTACACTTTCTTATCTCATATTCTAATGTTGTTTCGTTTCATAGACTAGCTGGTGCAGTCTTAGTGGTTCCATTTGTGAGCTACTGGTGGACCAAAGTACCTCAAAAACATATTGAGTGAAGCGCTCAAGCTACTGCCAGAAACAGACCAGTGGACGTATAGAGTGGCTCATTATGTTCCTTGGCTCTTGTATTGGTGGTTGACCCAAAAATTGTTTCCTTCTTCGAGTATAATCTCTGGGAGCAGGGCGTTACGCAGCGAAAAAGATTTGACCATCATAAAGAAAAAGCAAGAGAATCCTAATCCTCTCATGGTAAAAATCAAAAAACCTGATTTAAAAGTTTATAAGAATGAAAGGGCTAATTTAGTTTACATTAGTTTGAAGTATGCATTGAACACTGTTATTATCCTTCAAATTTCGTTCTTTTTTAATAATTGGCATCAACCGAAAATTGGTATAATAATTTAATATTTGTACCAAAAAATGAAATTGCTAATTGAAAATGAGCTGTGTATGATCACCTGAGTTTTCTTTTTAATTCAACGTATTCGCAGTTTGATCCTATATTTTTACATTAGACGATCTGTTTTAACCCCAGGAAAAAGCCAGGCAACAAGGAGACCATGAAAGTCTTCACCGTGACATGATAGCTGGATTTGCAACATGGGAGTTCGACCCCGACTGAACTGGAAAATCCATTTGTGGAAGGTGTAGGATCAGTACACATGTGGCAAGGGATGGAAGATAAGATTATTCCGCGTGAAATTAATCAAATATATCAAAGAAGCTTCCATGGATTAAGTACCACGAAGTCCCTGGTTATGGACATCTTCTAAACGCTGAGGAGGGGAAATGCGAAGACATTATAAAGGCTCTTCTTGTCGAATGGATGATCATTTTATCTCATCCTGAATCTAAACTGATGTTGGTCTCGTTTTAGATTTGGTTTACGGAAGAGATCTTTTATGCGTAAGAGAAATTAATATTGTTATCAGTTTATATATAACTTATAAAACAAGATCTAGTTGGGAAAAAATGGTAATGATTATATAGTTGGATAATACTTATTACGATGGATTGTATGCTTGTCAGTTGTCACAAAAATGCTATTTGCAATATCTATTTGAGAAGTTTATAATTTTTTTTTTCTCTGAAAAATGGATTCCATCACAACTAGTGATAGAATGATGTGGCTGCAGCAAATTGCATTGTTAATAAATTCCTATCTCACAAGTGCGACCAAGGCAGCAAATACATGTGAATTTGATATATGCCTTCAAACTTCAAAGACTGATCATATATCATGGTTCAGATTATAACTAACACCTCTCGTGGCTAAATTTGATGTCGTAGTTAGAAAGCTTACGCATATCACTTGTTTTAGCTAAATTACCGTTTTAAGTGTCTTTTTTAAAATGCTCATTCTAAGATGAACATTCTCATGTGTAGCATTTAAGGATTGACATTTTGCTCAGACGTAACGTGTGCATGGGTCATAGAAGAATGTGAAACCTAAAACTCAATCAAACTACCAAGACCATGTGAAATTAATGAACTGAATCTCAAAACCATCTCTAGTGGAGATATTAAAGGTGAGTCTCTTACATTTTCATAAAAACCACATTTTATAGTCAGGATTAGATGGGCATCTCGAAATATTTGAAAAATCCACCAAAAATTTTCTCTACTCTTTTTTTGAAATATGTAGTATTGTAAAAATAGTTTTTTTTTTTTGTTTTTGAAAATACAAGGGATTCACACAATACTAAGAGCAGCATTAACGGTGGATAAGGAAATTTGATATCCAAATTAAAAAATATTAATTTTTATTATAGTTTTGTTAGAATAAATAAATTAGACAACTAAGTTGCGAAAGAGTTCTAAAAAAAGTTGGGTTATAGATACTTTTAATTCTATCTCTCTCTCAACTTTTTCTTTTCTAATAATATAATTTTTGATAGTAACCTTTCCTCATCCTCTCCAAATCTCCTTGTTAATGCTGCTCCAAGAAAGTAACTCTCAAAAAATTCATCAAGTTGGCTAAAAGGAACGAGAAGGACTTTCTC
>NW_026617578.1:0-16494 GCF_000801105.2 Raphanus sativus
ATACATGACTGCTTATAGGGGCTTATATACTCGCCAATGCAGTTGTTGCCCTTCTAGGGGTCTGAAACAAAGCAATACAAAGACTCGATACTTGGACCTAAGAAAACATAGGCTAAACAATGCCTGACTCAAAGAATGAAATAAAATGCAAACAAGACCCTGCATGAAAACCATAGGATATAAATAAAAATGTAAATGAACTTACCATACTTACCTTTGATGCGGAATGGGTTTGAAAGAAGTAGCCGTTGGAGAGGAGCCAAACTTGATCTTGTTCAAAGTGTTGTCGTTGAGGCTTTGCTCTTCTTCTCAAACTCACCGTATCACTTAGGGAGATGGTAAATAAGGAAACCATTTCCTTGCAAGGAAGAATGGACCATATGTTATCATCTCCTCTTGGACCAACTTGTATAACATAAGTTCTTCTTTATTGCTTCTCCTCCGTTATAGTGAATTGATCCATGCGGTTTGTGATGGCTTCTAGCTTGGTGTTGATGTTGCTCTTGATGAGAAGAACTTCTATGGCTTTGTTAAAGCTAGCAGCAACACCTCTAGTTCCTGATCTTGTCCCTTGGAGCTTGTCTAAGTGTGGGAGATGTATGTCTGGTTCTATGTCCTCATCATTCTCTCCCTCTTGAGAAGGTTCTGACCTCAGAACAGTTTCATCTGCATGAAAGTAAGATAAATCTGACACATTGAAAGTAGAAGAAACATTAAACTCAACTGGCAGCTCCAATTGATAGGCATTGTCATTGATCTTCTTCAAGACTTTGAATGGGCCATCTCCTCTTGGTGCGAGCTTGGACTTCCTCTGCTTTGGAAACCTCTCGGACCTCATATGTAACCAAACCCAATCTCCTGGTTCAAAATGAAACCTCCTTTCTTCCCTTGTCACCTTGCTTCTTGTTGTGCTCATTTTGCTTCTCTAGGTTCTCTTTAACCTTCTGGTGGATTTTCTTCATAAGTTCAGCCTTAGTCTCACCATCAGTACTCACCATTTGATCCTTTTGTGGTAGAATAGGAGAGAGATCTAAAGGAGTCATTGGCTTAAAACCATACACAATCTCAAAAAGGTGAAAGTTTAGTAGCTGAATGAGGGACTCTATTATAAGCAAATTCAATGAAAGGTAAACAATCAAGCCAATTCCTCAAGTTCTTACCAACCGTGGCTCTCAAGAGAGTGGATAGAGTGCGGTTAACAACCTCAGTTTGTCCATCAGTTTGAGGATGGCAAGTGGTAGAGAACAAGAGCTTGGTACCTAACTTCCTCCAAATGGTCCTCCAAAAGTGGCTCAAGAACTTTGTGTCCCTGTCAGAAACAATAGTTCTAGGAATACCATGAAGCTTAACCACTTCTTTAAAGAATAAATCAGCAGTTTGAGTAGCATCATTAGTCTTATTGCAAGGAATAAAATGAGCCATCTTAGAAAACCTGTCCACCACAACAAAGATGGAGTCCTTGTTCCTGATCTTTTGGCAAACCTAAAACAAAATCCATGGAAATATCTACCCAAGGTAGGTCAGGAATAGGTAAAGGAATGTAAAGACCATGAGGATGTAACCTGGATTTAGCTTTGAGACAAACAATGCATCTTGCGCATAGCTTCTCAACATCTCTTCTCAAGTGTGGCCAATAGAAGTGTTCTGCCACTATACTCAAGGTTTTGTCACGTCCAAAGTGTCCCATAAGTCCACCACCATGTGCTTCTCTCAAGATCAAGTCTCGCATGGAACCTTGTGGGATACACAACCTCTTATCTTTAAATAGAAACTCATCATGCTGATAGAAAGATCCAAATGCTGCTTGCTTGCATTGCTTGTAGATGTCTCCAAAGTCTGGATCTTCTTGGTACTGCTCTTTGATGTGCTCAAACCCCATTACCTTGGCCTCCATCAAAGATATAAGCGCATGTCTTCTTGACAAAGCATCAGCTACAATGTTCTCCTTTCCTTTCTTGTACTTGATGATATAAGGAAAAGATTCCACAAACTCTAACCACCTTGCGTGCCTCTTCTTCAAGGTAGTTTTGTCCTCTCAAATACTTGAGTGTCTCGTGGTCAGTGTGGATCACAAACTCCTTAGAGAGTAGATAGTGCTGCCAAGTCTCCAATGACCTCACTAGTGCATATAACTCTTTATCATAGGTAGGATAGTTGAGTGTAGCTCCATGTAACTTCTCACTGAAGAATGCTACTGGCTTTCCTCCTTGAGTCAACACTGCTCCAATACCTGTCCCTGATGCATCACATTCAATCTCAAAAGTTTTGTTAAAATCAGGTAAGACTAAAACAGGAGCATTAGTTAAACTATCTTTGAGGTTTTGAAAAGCCTCATCCTGTTCACTTCCCCATTTGAAAGCCACATCTTTCTTGATTACTGAAGTTAATGGGGCTGCTATGGTGCTGAAGTCTCGGACAAATCTTCTATAGAAGCTTGCTAGCCCATGGAAACTCCTCACATGACCTATTGTAGTTGGCGTGGGCCACTCTTGTACTGCTTTGATCTTCTCTTCATCCACCTTTAGACCCTGTGAACTAACAACAAAGCCTAGGAAAACTAGTTGATCAGTGCAAAAGGTACATTTCTTGAGATTAGCATAAAGATGCCCTTGGCGCAAGGTTTCCAAAACCCTTTCAAGATGAATAAGATGATCTTCTAAGCTGTTGCTATAGACTAAGATATCATCGAAGTATACAACTACAACTTACAGATGTACTCCCTTAGAACATGGTTCATGAGGCGCATGAAAGTGCTTGGAGCGTTGGTAAGACCAAATGGCATGACTAGCCATTCATAGAGACCTCTCTTGGTCTTGAAAGCAGTCTTCCACTCGTCTCCTTCTTTCATTCTTACCTGGTGATAACCACTCTTCAAGTCTATCTTTGAGAAGATAGTGGCACCACTGAGTTCATCTAGCATGTCATCTAGCCGTGGGATTGGATGCCTATACTTGATGGTGATGTTGTTTATGGCTCGGCAATCAACACACATCCTCCAAGTCCCATCTTTCTTTGGCACTAGAAGAACTGGAACTGCACAAGGACTTAGACTTTCTCTTATGTATCCCTTGTCCATCAAGTCTTGCACTTGTCCCTCCAATTCTTTGGCTTCCTCCGGATTGACTCTATAGGCTGGTCGGTTTGGCAATGGAGCTCCTGGTACTAGATCAATCTGGTGTTCTATTCCTCTTATTGGTGGTAAACCAGCAGGAATATCTTCTGGAAAGATATCAGGGAACTTCTCAAGTAGTTGCACAACTTCTGGTGGGAGTTCTTGATCTTTATAATCTGTCAAAACACCTTCCTTAAAGATCATTAGTAGCACCTGTGTTTTGTTCTCTAAAGACTTTAAAACTTTAGATGGACTAATATAAAGATTAGTCTTACTTACCTTGTTTCCTTTGCTCATATCCTTTTGCAAGTCAAAGACTTGTTGTGGAGTTAAAGGAGCTAGGTTGTGTTTGCGGTTGTTGTGAGTGAAACTATAGTAGTTGGTGCGTCCATTGTGTATGGTCTCCTTGTCAAATTGCCAAGGCCTGCCAAGCAAAAGATGACCAGCTTGCATAGGAACCACATCACAAATTACCTTGTCAGCATATCGGCCTATGCTGAAAGACACTTCTACTTGTTCACCAATCTTTAGCTCGGTTTCATCATTTAACCACTTCAATCTATAAGGTCTTGGATGTGTGGTTGTCTTGAGACCTAGCTTATCAACCAAATACTTGCTAGCAACATTAGTACATGAACCACCATCAATGATCAAGCTACATACCTTAGATTCAATGGTGCATCTGGTATGAAAGATGTTCTCCCTTTGAATGGTTTCTGGTTCGAACATGGCACTAAGTACTCTTCTTGTCACAAGTATCTCTCCCTCATCTGGATAATCAGTGATCTCTTCATCAGTAGCATCCGCTTCTTCTTCTTCTTGAGTCTCATATCCTCCATCTTCTCTAAGGATCATGACTCTTTGATTAGGACAATCTCTTGCATAATGTCCTTTACCTTGGCACTTGTAGCAAGTGATGTCTCGGTTTCTAGGTGCACTAGGCTTGCTTTGATCAGCCTTGTTGCCCTTAGATGCATCAGTAGTGGAGTTCTTCTTGAACCGGCTCTCAACCTCAATGGACTTGCCCTTGTCATTTCTTTGAGCTGGTGGAGTCCAAGTGTTTCTTACTTCTACTTGTAGCTGCGGTTTTGCGCTTGATGTGTTGCTCTGCCTGGATAGCAAAGTGGATTAGATCATGGAAGTGCTCATAGTTCTGTCTCTCCACCTTTCTTGTGATCCTATCTTGAAGTCCATCCAAGAATTGTGCCATCAAGGTTTCCTCAGAGTCTTGAACTTCTAAGCGGTTCCTCATAGCATCAAACTCTTCATAGTACTCCTCAACTGACTTGGATCCTTGAGTGAGCTTCCTGAACCTCTTTTGCAAGTCACGGTAGTAGTAACTTGGCACATATCTCCTCCTCAGCATGGCTCTCATGTCATCCCAAAGAGCAATGGGTGCACGCCTTAGCCTTCTCCTCTCGGATAGCTCTCGATCCCACCATGTCAAGGCGGTTTCAGTGAGCTGAGCAGCAGCTAGAGAGACCTTCCTTAGCTCGGAGTAATGGTAGTAGTCAAAGATGTACTCCATGCGTGTCTCCCAATCAATGTAGGCATCAGGATTAACCTTTCCAGCAAAGGTTGGTGGCGTGAGCTTCAAGTCCTTGCCTCCTTGCCATTGATCATGCTCTTGGTCATGACCTCTTCCTCGGTTTCTCCTCTATCTCTAGCATTTCTTCTAGGAGGGGGCCTTTGTTCTTCCTCTTCTAGACTCGGCATGTCACTATCCGAATCATCCTCAGCTCGGGGGTTGTCTTGTGGTTGTTGTTGTTGTTGTTGTTGGTTGCTGGTCTTGAGGATTGTTGTTTGCTCCTTGAACCGGTTGGTTGGCTCGAGCTTGTTGCCCTTGCTCTAGGCGAGTCATCCTCTCACTGATGGATTGCATTGCAACTAGGAGTTGAGCCATAGTAGTTGCGGTATCAGCTGAAGTTGAGCTAGTATCTCCCATGTCTTAACCTGAAAAGAATCTCAAGATCAAGTGAAAGATATCAAAGAAACAAGTTCAAAGAGTACAATTTGCAAAGATGATACTATTATTGCAAATGAAGCAATTGAAACTCGGCAAAGATATAACAAAGGAGAGTTGGACCAACAATGATATGAATGCAACAATATGATTCAAATATGGAAAGTTCAAACTATGAAATGAAATATTTTTTTTTTTTTTTTTTTGAAATATGAAATACGAAATGTAAATATCAAAGAAGAAAAACTTTTTTTTTTTTATATTTTTTTTTGAAAACTTTTGATGATAAAGCAAAGAAATTCTGAAAAGAGAAACTAAATGTTGCAAGAACAATGATTGATGCGCAAATGATATAAAAGGAAATATGCAATGCAATCAATCTAAAACACTTTCTTTTGAAATTTTCTTTTAGAAACACGAATCAAACAAGGCAAAAACTCTTCTCTTTTCTTTTTCTTTTTCGATTTATGCAACAAGAACACAAAGAACAACAATGGTGAAATCAAGAACTAAAGAAGGAACAATTTTTTTTTTTGGCTTTTCTTAGATAAAACTACACGATCTAAATGGATAAGGAAAAGAGATAACCAAATAAGGAACCTTTCGGCTCTGATACCAAAATGATACAGGCACCAAGAGGGGCCTTCTCAAGCTGGCTGGATAGATAGAAGAATCAATGGACCGGCTTGATGTGAGATGGATTGAGATGGAAGGCTTTGATGAAGATGATGATGGGATGATTAGATCCGGTTGTATTGAGACTTGCAAAACACCAATGGAGGATGGGAAAACAACAAATGGTCGTCTAACCAATGTTGACATGAAGACATAAGGAGATAAACAAGATCAGATATATCAAAGATGAGCTTGGATGGCGATGCCTTGTTCTACAAGTATGTGCATTGCCTCTCTCTGATTCAAATAATCCTAACCGCCACAAGGAAGCAAAGAGTGACTTGCCAAGGAAGGTTTAGGAGAAGAAGAATACCGTTGGAAGGTCAAGACAAAGGAGGGATGTCGGCAAGGAGTTGTTTAATATAAAGATCACATGTTCACTTTGCCTCATAGCCGTTCCTGAGCTGTCACTATCCAAGCTCAGTCTGCGCAGTCTGAGCTCCTTTGTTTATTAATTCTTCTTGTATGTCGATTTAGCTATTTATGTATGTGTGTGATGAACTAAATCAATCAAGAAACAAGAGTTTCCTCTTTCTTTACTTCTCTCTCGCGAACTCCTCTCTCTCTTTCTCTTGAATTCTCACAATGGTTATCATAATCTCCTCTTAATCTCTCCTTAATCTTTACATTCTCTCATGGTATCAGAGCACTAAAAGCTCTTGGAACCAATTCTCTTATTTTCTTTTCTTACTTTTCCGCAAAACTCTGAATCTTTCTTTTCTATTTTTGGCAAAGTTCTTGGTGTTCTTCACTTGTTCTTGATTTCCAGCTTTAAAAATTGCCAAAAATGGAAACTCACTCAAAGATGGTGTCGATACCAGTGACTTTAAAAGGTCCAAATTACTTGCTATGGTCAAGGCTTGCTAAGACAGCACTAGGAGGCAGAGGTCTTTGGGAGTGCGTGGAGGGCAAGGCTACAACCAAGACTGTCCTAGGAGAGGATGGCAAAGAAGAGGCTAGTGCGGCTGAAGGTGATAGGAAGAAAGGTCAGGAGGACCTCATGGTGCTTTCAATCATTCAAAACAGCCTAGATGTGCCTATCTTAGAAGCTTATTCCTACTGTGAAACCTCCAAAGAACTTTGGGAAACACTTAAGAAGGTGTATGGAACATCTCCAACATCAGTAGGGTGTTTGAAGTCAAGAGGGCTATCAACACTCTCTCCCAAGAGGACACTGACTTCTCTACTCACTTTGGGAAGTTCAGGTCACTGTGGGCAGAGATGGAGATGTTGAGGCCATCCAGTGTTGACCCGGAAGTGATTAATGAGAGAAAAGAACAAGACAAGGTGTTTGCCTTGCTCTTTACTCTCAACCCGGTGTATGGTGATCTGATTAAGCACATTTTGAGGAGCGACAAGCTTCCATCTCTAGAGGAGTTGTGTGCTCAGATACAAAAGGAGCAAGGATCAGTGGGGCTATTTGGAGGAAAGGGAGAGCTCATCCTTGCAAATAAAGCTGATGGTGTAGAGGCTCCTGTTGAAGGCGCAGCAAACAAAGGACAATACAAACCTGGAGACAAGAAGGTGTGGGAGTGTGACCACTGCAAGAAGAAAGGTCATGGGAGAGACAAGTGCTGGATTCTCCACCCACACCTCAAGCCCCAGAAGTTCCGAACTGATGCAAAAGCCAACTTCTCTGGTGATGTGGGGAGAGACCTCTACCCCTATGCGAGCCAAGGCTACTAGTGATGGAGCACACAATGAGAATGTCAAGAAATCTGACATTGAAGCTCTCATCAAAGCCTTAAGGGAGTCTGGTAAAACTCTTGGTTATTCTCTAAATGCATCATATAGATTGTCTAGTGCTCCTCATGCTCTTACAACTAATATGAATGCATCTAGTAGCATCAAACCTGTGATAATAGACTCTGGCGCCTCTCATCATATGATTAGTAATGCTGAGTTAATTGAGAACATTAAACCTGTTTTAGGACATGTTAAAATTGCTAATGGTGATAGAATTCCCATTCAGGGTGAAGGAACCATTAAATTGTTTGATAGAGATACCAAAGCATTTTATATGCCATCTTTTGCATCAAATTTGCTTTCTGTCAAAAGAGTTGCTACTGATTTACATTGCAATGTAATATTCAGTCCTAATGAGGTTATGTTTCAGGATATTGAGACTCTTAAGTTGATTGGCAAAGGTGTTACAAAGGAGGACTTGTACCTACTTGAAGACATCAAGACCAGTTCAAATTTATCTGCTTTTAGTTCAATTCCTGTCTTAGATAATGATGTATTGTGGCATGCTAGATTAGGTCATCCTCATTCTCGTGCCTTGAACATTTTATTACCTAATGTTGTGTTTAAAAATGATGGCTGTGAAGCTTGTATCCTGGTAAGCACTGCAAAACTGTCTTCCCAAAATCGTCTACTATCTATGAAAATTGCTTTGATCTCATACATTCTGATGTCTGGACTGCACCATGCATATCTAGAGAGAATCATAAGTACTTTGTCACATTTATTGATCAAAAATCCAAATATACTTGGCTGACTATGATTCAAACTAAAGATAGAGTGCTTGATGCTTTTATTAATTTCCAGAACTACATAACTAATCATTTCAATGTTAAGATCAAAGTATTCAGATCAGATAATGGGGGAGAATATACAAGCAAAGCATTCAAAAGCCATCTAGCTAAACATGGGATCATACACCAAACTAGCTGCCCATACACCCCACAGCAAAATGGAGTTGCTGAGAGGAAGAACAGGCACCTAATGGAGGTGGCGAGATCCATGATGTTCTATACCAACATGCCTAAACGATTTTGGAGTGATGCTGTGATGACTGCATGCTATCTCATCAATCGGACGCCTACAAGAGTGCTTGAGGACTCCACACCATATGAGGTATTGAACAAAAGAAAACCATCCATTGATTACTTACGGGTCTTTGGGTGTTTGTGTTTTGTATTAAGGCCAGGTGAGCACAGAAACAAGCTAGAGGCAAGAAGTATCAAGGCAGTGTTCATTGGCTATTCAAATACACAAAAGGGGTACAAGTGCTATGTACCAGAGACTAGGAGAGTCATGGTGTCCAGGGATGTGAAGTTTGTTGAATCAAGAGGCTACTTTGAGGAGAAAGATTGGGAGAATCTCAAAGATTTATCTCAAGAAGCCTCAGATAGAGCACTGAACCTGAAGCATATTATGGAGAGTCTTGGCATCAACATGGGTCAGGGATCAGCACCAGTGATTCTTGAGGGTGAGCAAGTTCTTCATCCTAATCCTGAAGGGGGGAATCAAGAGGATTCTCACACTGGTCAAGAGGGATCAGATGAAACAAGAGAGGTTCAAGAGGGAACACACACTGATCAAACGCAAGAGGTTCATGATCAGGATGAAAACAATCAAGGTGTGCCATCAGTACAAGAGCAAGAGGCTGTACCTGATGAAGTTGAAAGGATAGAAGAAGTCCAGCCGCTTAGGAGAAGCACAAGGGTCAGGAATCCACCATCAAACTGGAGCAACACAAGGGTATATTTCAACAGCCAAGCAGTTGCTCATCCAACTCAAGCAACATGCTCCCTAGCTCAATACCCTAAGGATCATCAAGTGTTTATTACCAACCTTGATGAGGCTTACATACCAAGGACATATGAGGAGGCTATGGCAATCAAGGAATGGAGAGACTCAGTAGAAGATGAGATGGGAGCTATGGAGAAGAATGGAACCTTCTTTGAGAGTGAGCTTCCCAAAGGCAAGAAGGCAGTGACCAGCATGCTTCTGTTCACAATCAAGTATCTAGCCAATGGGAAACCAGAAAGGAAGAAGACCAGGCTAGTAGCAAGAGGCTACACCCAAGTGTATGGTGAGGATTACCTAGAAACATTTGCGCCAGTAGCAAAGTTACACACCATAAGAGTTGTGCTCTCACTTGCTGTGAATTTGGAGTGGGATCTTTGGCAAATGGATGTCAAGAATGCATTCTTACAAGGAGAGCTAGAAGATGAAGTATACATGCGCCCACCACCTGGAATGGAAAGCATGGTCAAGCCTGGAAATGTCTTGAGATTGAGGAAAGCAATATATGGGCTAAAGCAATCTCCAAGAGCCTGGTATCACAAGCTGAGTTCAACACTGAATGGAAGGGGTTTTAGGAAATCTGAAGCCGACCACACCTTGTTCACTCTGACCAGCAAGCAAGGGATCATTGTTATACTCATCTATGTGGATGATATAATCATCACAGGCAGTGACAAAGAAGGGATCGACTCAACCAAGGTGTTTCTCAAAGCAACATTTGACATCAAGGACTTGGGAGAGCTCAAGTATTTCCTTGGGATTGAGATATGCAGATCAAAGGAAGGGTTGTTCCTGTCACAAAGGAAATACACTCTGGATTTGTTAAAAGAAGTTGGTGATCTTGGCGGAAGAGCTGCTAAAACACCACTAGAAGATGGATACAAAGTGATGCGTGAGGGGGAGATTGAAGACAAGGCTTATGGAGATGTGAAGCACTATAGAAGAATGGTAGGGAAGCTGATATATCTCACTATCACAAGACCTGATGTGTGCTTTGCAGTCAACCAGGTGAGCCAGCATATGCAAGCTCCCAAGATGC
The DNA here is from genome assembly GCF_000801105.2 of Raphanus sativus. Classification (NCBI taxonomy): domain Eukaryota; kingdom Viridiplantae; phylum Streptophyta; class Magnoliopsida; order Brassicales; family Brassicaceae; genus Raphanus; species Raphanus sativus. The sequence goes on from NW_026617578.1 coordinate 10,324, forward strand.
ATCATTGGAACATGGTGGAGAGGATACTAAGGTATCTAAGAGAGGCGCCAGGACAAGGAATATGGATGGGGTGCAACAAGAGCACTGAGATAGTTGGGTATTGTGATGCTGATTGGGCTGGAGACAGAATTGATAGGAGATCAACTACTGGTTATTGCACAATTATTGGAGGCAACTTGGTGACTTGGAAGAGCAAGAAGCAAAAGGTGGTTTCATGTTCAAGTGCTGAGGCAGAGTATAGAGCCATGAGAAAGCTCACAAGTGAGCTGATTTGGATCAAGGGACTGCTTAAGGACTTGGAGTAGAGACTACCTCACCAATCACTATGCATTGTGATAACCAGGCGGCTATACACATTGCCAGCAACTCAGTCTTCCATGAAAGAACCAAACACATTGAAGTAGACTGCCACAAGGTTAGACAAGCAGTGGAGCAGAAGGTGATATTGCCATGCTACACACGAAGTGAGGAGCAGCTTGCTGACATCTTCACAAAGGCAGCAAGCACTAAAGTCTGTGAGTTCATCCATCCACGGTTAGGACTCATAGACCTCTCATGTCACTGATCTCTCCTCCATGAAGTGATCTACTCTTTTCCCTTGGCTTGGTTTTTGTCCCATTGGGTTTTGCCAAGCTAAGGTTTAATGAGGGATTGCTTCATGGCTTCCAAGCTTGACTTGTTCCATATGGTCAAGCTTGAGGGGGAGTGTTGACATGAAGACATAAGGAGATAAACAAGATCAGATATATCAAAGATGAGCTTGGATGGCGATGCCTTGTTCTACAAGTATGTGCATTGCCTCTCTCTGATTCAAATAATCCTAACCGCCACAAGGAAGCAAAGAGTGACTTGCCAAGGAAGGTTTAGGAGAAGAAGAATACCGTTGGAAGGTCAAGACAAAGGAGGGATGTCGGCAAGGAGTTGTTTAATATAAAGATCACATGTTCACTTTGCCTCATAGCCGTTCCTGAGCTGTCACTATCCAAGCTCAGTCTGCGCAGTCTGAGCTCCTTTGTTTATTAATTCTTCTTGTATGTCGATTTAGCTATTTATGTATGTGTGTGATGAACTAAATCAATCAAGAAACAAGTTTCCTCTTTCTTTACTTCTCTCTCGCGAACTCCTCTCTCTCTTTCTCTTGAATTCTCACAATGGTTATCATAATCTCCTCTTAATCTCTCCTTAATCTTTACATTCTCTCAACCAACTTGCTATCTCAGTGGATGAATGATGGCGTGATGATGGAGTATGGATTCAAGCTGCTTGTTCGTATAAACAACTCAGCAAGAACAAAGAGATGGAGATGGATAGATTTGTAGACTGAATCACACAATCTGATGGATCGAAGTGTAACCACAAGTTCTATGGAAAGGAACTTGATAAAACACAATTGCTCTCAAGGCTGCTTCTCACAACACACAAGAAAGACTTAGGTATTTGCTAAAGGCAAACTGACTCATATATTTCATAAAGGTTTAAAAATACATGACTGCTTATAGGGGCTTATATACTCGCCAATGCAGTTGTGCCCTTCTAGGGGTCTTGAAACAAAGCAATACAAAGACTCGATACTTGGACCTAAGAAAACATAGGCTAAACAATGCCTGACTCAAAGAAATGAAATAAAATGCAAACAAGACCCTGCATGATAACCATAGGATATAAATAAAATGTAAATGAACTTACCATACTTACCTTTGATGCGGAATGGGTTTGAAAGAAGTAGCCGTTGGAGAGGAGCCAAACTTGATCTTGTTCAAAGTGTTGTCGTTTGAGGCTTTGCTCTTCCTTCTTCAAAACTCACCGTATCACTTAGGGGAGATGGTAAATAAGGAAACCATTTCCTTGCAAGGAAGAATGGACCATATGTTATCATCTCCTCTTGGACCAACTTGTATAACATAAGTTTCTTCTTTATTTGCTTCTCCTCCGGTTATAGTGAATTGATCCATGCGGTTTGTGATGGCTTCTAGCTTGGTGTTGATGTTGCTCTTGATGAGAAGAACTTCTATGGCTTTGTTAAAGCTAGCAGCAACACCTCTAGTTCCTGATCTTGTCCTTGGAGCTTGTCTAAGTGTGGGAATGTTGATGTCTGGTTCTATGTCCTCATCACAACTCCTATGAGATTTATTCAACTTCCTGGTTTTTCTCCACTGATTAGTGGTTCCCAATCAAGCTTCTTATATATTGGTTCATCCTGGTTTGATAAGAATCATGAAGATAATGCCATATGTCCGAACAGGCTAATCTGGAATCATCTGGATAAAAAGTGGGATATCTTCTTACTCACAACTCCTATGAGACTTATTCAACTTCCTGGTTATTCTCCACTGATTAGTGGTTCCAAATAAAGCTTCTTAGATTATTGTTCATCCTGGTTTGATAAGAAGCATGAAGATATTGCCATATGTCCGAACAGGCTAACCTGGAATCATCTGGATAGAAAGTGGGATATCTTCTTCCTCACAAACTCCTATGAGATTTATTCAACTTCCTGGTTATTCTCCACTGATTAGTGGTTCCAAATAAAGCTTCTTAGATCGTGGTTCATCCTGGTTTGATAAGAATCATGAAGATATTGGCATATGACCGAACAGGCTAATCTGGAATCATCTGGATAGAAAGTGGGATATCTTCTTACTCACAACTCCTATGAGATTTATTCAACTTCCTGGTTATTCTCCACTGATTAGTGGTTCCCAATCAAGCTTCTTATATATTGGTTCATCCTGGTTTGATAAGAAGCATGAAGATATTGCCATATGTCCGAACAGGCTAATCTGGAATCATCTGGATAGAAAGTGGGATATCTTCTTACTCACAACTCCTATGAGATTTATTCAACTTCCTGGTTATTCTCCACTGATTAGTGGTTCCCAATCAAGCTTCTTATATATTGGTTCATCCTGCTTTGATAAGAATCATGAAGATATTGCCATATGTCCGAACAGGCTAATCTGGAATCATCTGGATAGAAAGTGGGATATCTTCTTACTCACAACTCCTATGAGATTTATTCAACTTCCTGGTTATTCTCCACAGATTAGTGGTTCCAAATAAAGCTTCTTAGATCATTGTTCATCCTGGTTTGATAAGAATCATGAAGATAATGGCATATGTCCCGAACAGGCTAATCTGTAATCATCTGGATAGAAGGTTGGATATCTTGTTGCTCACAACACTTATGAGATTTATTCAACTTCCTGGTTATTCTCCATGTTGACATGAAGACATAAGGAGATAAACAAGATCAGATATATCAAAGATGAGCTTGGATGGCGATGCCTTGTTCTACAAGTATGTGCATTGCCTCTCTCTGATTCAAATAATCCTAACCGCCACAAGGAAGCAAAGAGTGACTTGCCAAGGAAGGTTTAGGAGAAGAAGAATACCGTTGGAAGGTCAAGACAAGGAGGGATGTCGGCAAGGAGTTGTTTAATATAAAGATCACATGTTCACTTTGCCTCATAGCCGTTCCTGAGCTGTCACTATCCAAGCTCAGTCTGCGCAGTCTGAGCTCCTTTGTTTATTAATTCTTCTTGTATGTCGATTTAGCTATTTATGTATGTGTGTGATGAACTAAATCAATCAAGAAACAAAGTTTCCTCTTTCTTTACTTCTCTCTCGCGAACTCCTCTCTCTCTTTCTCTTGAATTCTCACAATGGTTATCATAATCTCCTCTTAATCTCTCCTTAATCTTTACATTCTCTCATGGTATCAGAGCACTAAAAGCTCTTGGAACCAATTCTCTTATTTTCTTTTCTTACTTTTCCGCAAAACTCTGAATCTTTCTTTTCTATTTTTGGCAAAGTTCTTGGTGTTCTTCACTTGTTCTTGATTTCCAGCTTAAAAATTTGCCAAAAATGGAAACTCACTCAAAGATGGTGTCGATACCAGTGACTTTAAAAGGTCCAAATTACTTGCTATGGTCAAGGCTTGCTAAGACAGCACTAGGAGGCAGAGGTCTTTGGGAGTGCGTGGAGGGCAAGGCTACAACCAAGACTGTCCTAGGAGAGGATGGCAAAGAAGAGGCTAGTGCGGCTGAAGGTGATAGGAAGAAAGGTCAGGAGGACCTCATGGTGCTTTCAATCATTCAAAACAGCCTAGATGCGCCTATCTTAGAAGCTTATTCCTACTGTGAAACCTCCAAAGAACTTTGGGAAACACTTAAGAAGGTGTATGGGAACATCTCCAACATCAGTAGGGTGTTTGAAGTCAAGAGGGCTATCAACACTCTCTCCCAAGAGGACACTGACTTCTCTACTCACTTTGGGAAGTTCAGGTCACTGTGGGCAGAGATGGAGATGTTGAGGCCATCCAGTGTTGACCCGGAAGTGATTAATGAGAGAAAAGAACAAGACAAGGTGTTTGCCTTGCTCTTTACTCTCAACCCGGTGTATGGTGATCTGATTAAGCACATTTTGAGGAGCGACAAGCTTCCATCTCTAGAGGAGTTGTGTGCTCAGATACAAAAGGAGCAAGGATCAGTGGGGCTATTTGGAGGAAAGGGAGAGCTCATCCTTGCAAATAAAGCTGATGGTGTAGAGGCTCCTGTTGAAGGCGCAGCAAACAAAGGACAATACAAACCTGGAGACAAGAAGGTGTGGGAGTGTGACCACTGCAAGAAGAAAGGTCATGGGAGAGACAAGTGCTGGATTCTCCACCCACACCTCAAGCCCCAGAAGTTCCGAACTGATGCAAAAGCCAACTTCTCTGGTGATGTGGGAGAGACCTCTACCCCTATGCGAGCCAAGGCTACTAGTGATGGAGCACACAATGAGAATGTCAAGAAATCTGACATTGAAGCTCTCATCAAAGCCTTAAGGGAGTCTGGTAAAACTCTTGGTTATTCTCTAAATGCATCATATAGATTGTCTAGTGCTCCTCATGCTCTTACAACTAATATGAATGCATCTAGTAGCATCAAACCTGTGATAATAGACTCTGGCGCCTCTCATCATATGATTAGTAATGCTGAGTTAATTGAGAACATTAAACCTGTTTTAGGACATGTTAAAATTGCTAATGGTGATAGAATTCCCATTCAGGGTGAAGGAACCATTAAATTGTTTGATAGAGATACCAAAGCATTTTATATGCCATCTTTTGCATCAAATTTGCTTTCTGTCAAAAGAGTTGCTACTGATTTACATTGCAATGTAATATTCAGTCCTAATGAGGTTATGTTTCAGGATATTGAGACTCTTAAGTTGATTGGCAAAGGTGTTACAAAGGAGGACTTGTACCTACTTGAAGACATCAAGACCAGTTCAAATTTATCTGCTTTTAGTTCAATTCCTGTCTTAGATAATGATGTATTGTGGCATGCTAGATTAGGTCATCCTCATTCTCGTGCCTTGAACATTTTATTACCTAATGTTGTGTTTAAAAATGATGGCTGTGAAGCTTGTATCCTTGGTAAGCACTGCAAAACTGTCTTCCCAAAATCGTCTACTATCTATGAAATTGCTTTGATCTCATACATTCTGATGTCTGGACTGCACCAGCATATCTAGAGAGATCATAAGTATTTTGTCACATTTATTGATCAAAAATCCAAATATACTTGGCTGACTATGATTCAAACTACAGAGATAGAGTGCTTGATGCTTTTATTATTTCCAGAACTACATAACTAATCATTTCAATGTTAAGATCAAAGTATTCAGATCAGATAATGGGGGAGAATATACAAGCAAAGCATTCAAAAGCCATCTAGCTAAACATGGGATCATACACCAAACTAGGCTGCCCATACACCCCACAGCAAAATGGAGTTGCTGAGAGGAAGAAACAGGCACCCTAATGGAGGCTTGGCGAGATCCATGATGTTCTATACAAACATGCCTAAACGATTTTGGAGTGATGCTGTGATGACTGCATGCTATCTCATCAATCGGACGCCTAACAAGAGTTGCTTGAGGACTCCACACCATATGAGGTATTGAACAAAAGAAAACCATCCATTGATTACTTACGGGTCTTTGGGTGTTTGTGTTTTGTATTTAAGGCCAGGTGAGCACAGAAACAAGCTAGAGGCAAGAAGTATCAAGGCAGTGTTCATTGGCTATTCAAATTACACAAAAGGGGTACAAGTGCTATGTACCAGAGACTAGGAGAGTCATGGTGTCCAGGGATGTGAAGTTTGTTGAATCAAGAGGCTACTTTGA
>NW_026617579.1:0-16466 GCF_000801105.2 Raphanus sativus
TCCTTGAGCCTAGTGCCACGCACCTGCACCACAAGGATTACTTCTTTTTTTTTAGGCGGCAAATGTCAGAAAAGAGCTATATAACGTCGCTGTTTGGGCCTTCGCAACACCTTACTGGGCCCATTAGCAAATATTGAAAGAAAATGTTTTTTTTTAAATCAAAACTTTTGCAAATGCGAAAAGATATGTAACGCCATTAACCCAAAATATCATCATCGAATAGCATAAATGCATGAAGAGGAAACCTGGTGAGAGAGGGAGAAGTTGGTGAAGTGGCATGTCTGAACATGGACCGCCAAGAGCTTCCTCACATCTAAGATTCTGTCCGTAGAGATTCCCTTTCACCAATAACATCACCAACTTGTGAGAATTGTATTCACTGGTTGTTTAAAAACATTATCTTATACCAAAATGTTAGTGTAAGGCTCAAACCTTGAGAGTCACTTGGGATTCATCTGGTGTTTCAACACTTATCTCTATGACAATAGGCAACACTGCACAACCACCACACAATTTTTATTTATTCTGTTATATAGAGTAAAAGAAAGCAAATATTGATTTGAATAGCAATGAGAACCTTTCTCTTCCTTCTTCTTCTTATCTCCTTTACTCTTGTGGGGCTTTGTTTTCCCAGCTTTAGGAGCCATTACCAATGGACACAATACTCAAAACGTTGGGTTACAAAACCCAAAATGAATTTGATATCTATCGAGTTGCATATACCAAGGACTTTTCTAGAGGAAGTGTGTATATGAATGAATAGTGATGAAAAGAAGGAAGAAGAAGAGAGAAGGTGTGTGGGTGTGTGTTTTATAAGAATGACTTTGTGGTGGTAGTGACAATGAGGAAGGAAGTAAAAGTAGTGATTGAGAAAATAGAGATTTGGAGAGAGAGAGAAAGAAAGGATAGGATAAGGTGCGAGAGAGCTCTTGTTCTCTAAGAGTGTTTCGAGGCTAAGTAAAATTGAGGCCTCTCGTTTCTTTTGTTTGCTTCTTTAACACCTAATCACCAACTTCATCTTTTTCTTCTCTATCTCTCTCTTTTTATTTTTTTTAAACCAATGATATTAGTGTTTTCATCATCTAGCTGGGATTTCACTCATTACTTCCCATATTTGATCAATCAATCTTTTTTTGTTTTATTCTTGAATAAACTAGAGAGTGGGCTGGCTCAAAATTAGTATGGTTCCTCATGTAAAAGTAAGCTTTGGTTTTGTATGGGCCTTTTTAAGCCACAAAATTATTAATCATTAAATTTTGAATTTTTTAAAATATCAAAATAAACAAAATTCATTAATCTTGTATGAATTTTGCTTGAGTCATTGTCCTTCTTAGAGCATCAATAACGCTAGTAGCTTGTGGAAGAATGCTTATGAAAAAACAATATAATAGTCAGTGGATCTCACGGTGGGCTCCATAAAAATTGAACAACCAGCGATTTTGTTGTTTATTTAAACATATGCGCTTACACTGTTTGCGGGTTCCACCGACACGTAGCAGCCCGCAACTGATCCTATTTTTTTTTAATCTTACAAAAATAATAAAAAAACTAAGCACCCCTTTTTAGCTACGGGCGTTAATGATGTTCTTAGTTGTTAATCCAATTTTCATTAACCATAAGATTAAATAATAGCTATGCCAGACCCAAAGAAAACTTAGTAGATTTGGGCTTGGCAGTTTGGGCAGAGCATTTTAGATGTTCTATTAAAATGTGAAGCATTGGGCTCTAATAAATCATGCGAGTCATACAAAACTTAACGACACTTGAAGAAACTTAGGCTTTTTCTTCCACCGTCAAGTTTCAAAGTTCAAACATGACTTGTCGAATATATAAGTTTCGTGCGTGGAATGGCCTTTCTGTTTAACTTTTGACCTTTTTTGTATCTACATTGGTCAATATTTCTTAGGCTCCCCCACAAAAGCCACTATCATGAAGCACCTATTTCTTATTCTATATAAACCAACCTATGAAGACTTATTATCATCATTATAAAAAGAGACATTTGATAAAATGTATGAATTTAGAGAGTAGTTGTGGTGATTTAACAAGAATAGTGTGAGAATCAAAGTGATAAACCAAGAGAGAGAGAGAGAGAGAGTTTGCAAGATAAGAGAGAAGTGAGGAATTATATTTCCTTAAGTTAATTTGTTCATACAAATACAATATAAATAGACTCTGATCTAGATCTAGATCTGAAATTTGAATTTCAAATTTCAAACAACCCAACCACTGCTTCTTCTTCCTCCAAACACTGTTTGGACGAGTTACTGTTTGAGCGAGTTACTGTTTGCTATATTTCTCAAGTCTGCCTAACTTCTCAAGTCCAGCAGTTACTTCTCAAGTCTGGCACTCAAGTCTGGCACTCAAGTCTGCCTAACTTCTCAAGTCCAGCAGTTACTTCTCAAGTCTGGCACTCAAGTCTGGCACTCAAGTCTGGCACTCAAGTCTCAAGTCTGCCAGCTTAATTCTACTTCATGTCAACACTTATTCTTACTCTTTTATTCTCTTCATGTCAACACTCCCCCTCAAGCTTGACCATATGAAACAAGTCAAGCTTGGAAGCCATGAAGCAATCCCTCATTAAAACCTTAGCTAGGCAAAACCCAATGGGATAAAATCCAAGCCAAGGAAAAAGAGTAGATCACTTCATGGAGGAGAGATCAGTGACATGAGATATCTATGAGTCCCATCCTTGGATGGATGGACTCACACACCTTAGTACTTGCTGCCTTTGTGAAGATATCAGCTAGCTGGTCTTCACTTCTTGTGTAGCATGGAAGAATCACTTGCTGCTCCACTGCTTGTCTCACCTTGTGGCAGTCTACTTCTATATGTTTTGTCCTCTCATGGAAGACTGAGTTGGATGCAATGTGTATTGCAGCCTGGTTGTCACAGTGCATAGTCATTGGTGTGTTGATCTCGATCCCCAAGTCTTTCAGCAGCCCTTTGATCCATATCAGCTCACTTGTAAGCTTCCTCATTGATCTATATTCTGCCTCAGCACTTGAACATGACACCACCTTCTGCTTCTTGCTCTTCCATGTGACCAGGTTCCCTCCAATAAAGGTGCAATAGCCTGTGGTTGATCTTCTATCAACTCTGTCTCCAGCCCAATCAGCATCACAATACCCAACCACTTCAGTGCTCTTGTTACATGCCATCCATACTCCTTGACCAGGTGCCTCTCTTAGGTATCTTAAGATCCTCTCCACCATGTTCCAGTGATGCACCTTAGGAGATCCCATGTGTTGGCTTACTTGATTCACAGCAAAGCACACATCAGGTCTGGTGATGGTTAGATATATGAGCTTGCCAACCATTCTTCTATACTTTTTGACATCTTTGAATGGAGTAGCTTCATACTCCCCCTCTCGCAGCACTTTGTAGCCCTCTTCCAATGGTGTTTTGGCTTGTCTACTTCCAAGGTTTCCTGCCTCATTTAAAATGTCAAGTGTGTACTTCCTTTGAGATAAGAAGAGCCCCTCTTTAGAGCGGCATATTTCAATCCCAAGGAAGTACTTCAATTCTCCCAAATCCTTAATATCAAAGGCATTTTTAAGAAAAGATTTAGTTGAGAGGATACCTTCCTTGTTGCTACCAGTGATGATAATATCATCAACATATACTAGGATCACCACAATACCTTGCTGGCTGGTTAGAGTGAAGAGAGTGTGATCAGCCTCTGATTTTACAAATCCTCTCCCATTGAGAGTGGTGCTCAGCTTGTGATACCAGGCTCTTGGAGATTGTTTCAAGCCATAGATGGCTTTCTTTAGTCTCAAAACATTTCCTGGTTTCACCATGTCTTCTAGGCCAGGAGGTGGTCTCATATACACTTCATCCTCCAACTCTCCTTGTAAGAAAGCATTCTTCACATCCATCTGCCACAGATCCCACTCCAAGTTGACAGCAAGTGATAGAACAACTCTTATGGTATGCAGCTTGGCTACTGGTGCAAATGTGTCTAGGTAGTCTTCACCATACACTTGAGTATATCCCCTTGCAACCAGTCTTGTTTTCCTCCTTTCTGGCTTCCCATTAGCTCCATACTTGATGGTAAACAAGAGACGACTTGTCACTGCCTTCTTGCCCTTGGGAAGTTCAGTCTCAAACCATGTATTATTCCTGATCATAGCTCCCATCTCATCACCAACTGATGCTCCCCATTCTTCATGTAGCATAGCCTCTTCATATGTCTTTGGGATGTACTCCTGATCAAGCTCACTGATAAAGACTTGATGGTCCTCTGGATATTGTGCAAGTGAGCACACGGCACTGATAGGATGAGCTACTGCCTCAGCATTGAAGTATACTCTTGGTTTCCTTACTCTTGTACTCCTTCTAGGTTGTATATGCTCAGGTTCAGCTTCATTGACTCCACTTGGCTCTCCCATTTGTACCTCAGCTTCTGATCTCTCATCTTGATCATGAGATACTGAGCTCTCTTCAGGTTGAACTTGCGTAGGCTGCTCAGTTCTATCACCCCCTTCATGATCAAGATGAGTGATCTCAACATCCTCCACTGTTTCTTCTACAGCTTGTGTTGGAACCTCTTTGACCGGGGCTGGTGAGTTTGGTAAACTGATTCCAAGCCTCTCCATAATAACTCTAAGGTTATTAGCTCTGTCTGAGGCAGATTGAGACAGATTCTTTAGTTCTTCCCAACTCCTTTCAGCATAATACCCTTTTGATTCCAGGAACTTAACATCCTTTGATACTAGGACCCTCCTTGTCTCTGGAACATAGCACTTGTATCCTTTCTGATGTGTAGAGTAGCCAATGAATATTGCCTTTGTGCTTTTAGCTTCTAGCTTGTTTCTTAGCTCTCCTGGAACAAAAACAAAACACACACACCCAAATACCCGCAAATGGTCTATAGATGGTTTGTTTTTGTTTAGTACCTCATATGGTGTGGAATCAAGAAGGACTCTTGTAGGTGTGCGGTTGATCAAGTAAGTAGCAGTAACCACTGCATCTCCCCAAAATCTTTTAGGGACATTGGCGTGAAACATGATACTCCTGGCCACCTCCATAAGATGTCTATTCTTTCTTTCAGCTACACCATTTTGTTGTGGAGTGTAAGGGCAGCTAGTTTGTTGTATAATCCCATGTGCAGCTAAGTGTTGTTTGAAAGCTGTGCTAGTATATTCACCACCATTATCTGATCTAAGAATTTTAATCTTGACATTGAAATGGTTAGTAATATAATTTTGGAAATTCTTAAAAGCTTCTAGCACCCTATCTTTAGATTGTAACAATGTGATCCAAGTATACTTAGATTTTTCATCTATGAATGTCACAAAATATTTATGATGTTCTCTTGATGCACATGGGGCAGTCCACACATCAGAATGTATTAAATCAAAGCAATTATCATAGATAGTCTTGGATTTAGGAAAAACACTTCTACAATGTTTTCCTAAGATACAAGCTTCACAATCACTTTTAAAATTAATACTAGGCAACATGATGTTCAAAGCATGAGAGTGAGGATGTCCTAATCTAGCATGCCACATTACATCTTTAGGAAATTCAGAAACAGAAACAAAAGCACTAGATAAATCAGAAGTTGGTCTCGTATCCTCAAGCAAGTACAAGTCTCCCTTGGTAACACCTTTTCCAAGCAACTTACTAGAATCAATATCCTGAAAATACACACTGTTAGGAGTGAAAGTAATTTGACAATTCAAATCAGTAGTGACTCTCTTAACAGATAACAGGTTTGAGGCAAATGTAGGCATGTAGAAAGCTTTAGAATCTTTATCAAATAGCCTAAGATCTCCTACACCTTTTATTGGGATTTTGTCACCATTTGCTATCATCACATTACCTATCACCGGTTCTATGTTTTTAATCAGATTCAAATCACTAATCATATGATGAGAAGCACCAGAGTCTATTATCAAAGGTTTAACTGATTTTAAAACATTTAAAATATCACCAGCAGTGTGAGAAGCATTAAGAGAGATCCCAAGGGTTCTAGAGATACCAGATTCTTTTAGGGCCTTGATGAGAGTTTCCAAGTCAGATTTCTTGAAGAATTCATCTAGGTTGGTCCTTGGTGTGGTGTACACTGATGTTGAAGCCATAGCACTTCCTCCACCATGATTGTTGTTGGAGCAGACTGAGTTTGGAGTTGTTGGCTCAACTCCATCTGCTGAGAAGTTGGCTCTTGCAGCCTGGTACTGAGTTCTTGTCTCCTTGAACTTGTTTGGCTTCAGGTGGGGATGTAGGATCCAACACTTGTCTTTTAGATGACCCTTCTTCTTGCAGTGGTCACAGATCAAGGACTTTCTATCTTCTTGTTTGTAAGCAGCTTTGTTGGCGACCACTTCTTCAGCTTGATGAGCCATGCTCAAGTCTCCCTTGCTTCCAAATAGGCTTACAGACCCCTCTTCCTTCTGGATTTGAGCACAAACATCATCTAGATCAGGAAACTTATCAGCCCTTAGGATATGTTTGATGAGACCTCCATAGGATGAGTTGAGTGTGAGCAGCATCCCAAAGACTTTATCTTCTTCACGCCTGGCTAAGAGGATATCCGAGTCCACAGTGTGAGGTCTTAATATCTCCAGCTCTGCCCAAAGAGATCTGAACTTGCCAAAGTGGGGCTGAAACTCCACATCTCCTTGACTGAGACCATTGAGGGCTTTCTTTACTTCAAAGACCTTGGTCAGGTTAGAGACATTCCCATAAACCTTGTAGAGAGTATCCCACAGTTGCTTGGTAGTCTCACAATATGAGTAAGACTCCATAATTGCTGGTTCAAGTGAGCTAAGGAGGACTGAAAGCACCATGAGATCTTCTTGTTCCCATTTATCTTCATCAGCTACCACCATCTTCTTTCCATCTTCTCCTTGGACATTTTGTTTTGGAGCTGCTGCTGTTGTAGCATACTTCCATAAACCTTTTCCTCCAAGGGCTCTCTTCACCATCCTGGCCCAGAAGAGATAGTTAATCCCTTTCAAGGTCACAGGTATGTTGAGATGTTTGTTGTTGTTGCTGTTTTCTTCCATCTCTCTTTCAAATCACCAAGAACAGGAGAGAGAAAGTTAAGAACAGAGATGAATTGAAACAAGAACAGAGTTTGCGGAAGTAAAAATAGGTTTCAAGAGCTTTGTTGCTCTGATACCATGATAAAATGTATGAATTTAGAGAGTAGTTGTGGTGATTTAACAAGAATAGTGTGAGAATCAAAGTGATAAACCAAGAGAGAGAGAGAGAGAGAGTTTGCAAGATAAGAGAGAAGTGAGGAATTATATTTCCTTAAGTTAATTTGTTCATACAAATACAATATAAATAGACTCTGATCTAGATCTAGATCTGAAATTTGAATTTCAAATTTCAAACAACCCAACCACTGCTTCTTCTTCCTCCAAAACACTGTTTGGACGAGTTACTGTTTGAGCGAGTTACTGTTTGCTATATTTCTCAAGTCTGCCTAACTTCTCAAGTCCAGCAGTTACTTCTCAAGTCTGGCACTCAAGTCTGGCACTCAAGTCTGCCTAACTTCTCAAGTCCAGCAGTTACTTCTCAATTCTGGCACTCAAGTCTGGCACTCAAGTCTGGCACTCAAGTCTCAAGTCTGCCAGCTTAATTCTACTTCATGTCAACACTTATTCTTACTCTTTTATTTTCTTCATGTCAACAACATTCCTCTACATTAATCTTCCCAAATTATATATCCATCAGAGATTAAGCAAAATACATAAACAGAAATGGGTGAGATCAAAGCTAGACGCATAATCCTCCTCTCTGTCATATCCCTTTTCTTCTTCTTCTCCGAGACTATTCATTTGTGTTCAGCTAACGAGCATGGCTCAAGGAATCTTGCAGTGGTGATGAAGCAAAGGGTGAGAAACAGAGGGCCTCGTAACGATAACACAACGTCCGCAGCTTCAACTATGATGTTACCAAGCTCCTTCCATGTGGGTGCTGCTTACTCCTTCCTTCTCGCTCTCCTCTTATAGTTTTTTTTTTCTTTTTTCGTTTCTGTTTCTAGTGATTGTTTGATTTGCTGATTCAGAGTGATTTCGTTTGATATTTTTTTTTGTGGGTGTTGGATTGATGTTGTAATGTAAATATATCAAATGGTCTCAAAATCTGTTTGTTACTCATCCGTTGCACTGTGTTCTTTCTGTCTATAAGAAAAAAAAAACAGTATATATAGTTTGATCGGACGGTTTAGATGTTTGAATGTTGTTAACTTGGAAATAAATAGTAATTATATATTTATTCGATCATGAAACTTAAATTGGTCAGATCTTTAGATTTTTTTGGGTTATATTTATTATTTTTTCTGGAAAATAAATAAATTACTCAAAAAATTAAACAAAACCAAAAACACCAAAGAAAAGAAAACCCTATAATCATCTAAACATCTAAATAGTGTCATTAGTCGAGTTTTACACTCTACGCTCAGTTTTGAAACATTGGAACTGTTAAGCTACTCCGTAGCAGCCGATGATGAACAATGACACTGACACAGTAACAAGGATACCTATGTTTAGCATTCGCTCCAGCTTTTTTAGTTGCTTGAGCCGATTTTGTTATATGTCATGGTCAAGCTGCCCCCTCTCCTGCAATTTTGTTTTGTTAATATACATATATATATATATATATATATAGCCAAGCCGATACATACAATATACGATAAGCGAAGGGAAAGACCCCCATTTATTTAATAGCGCCTGGGCAAGTTTGATCGAGGATTGGAGAGTTTAGTAACTCGACTGAAAGGAGAGGTGGGAAGAAAAGGCTCGGGATGGATTTAGGAGTCTTTGTGCGAGCCGTATGCGGTGAGAGATTTACCCTCGGTTAAAAAACAAATTATCAACTAATTATTCCAAGAATCGGATAAAAGTTTTGTGAACTAGATTATCAATACTATTAAAGTTGAAGTATGCCCTATTAATATTAGTTGGGTCCATCATTTTGATTTCTTTATTTAAGGAACCATTTATTATTGTCTTTAAATAACTGAATCTAACTAAATCTAAACACTAACCACGTTATAGTCTAATGCCAAAAACAGTTTCCATTTTTCTTTGCCTATAAGGCTATAACCAAAGCAGTTACTTTTCTTCCTACAGAAATAAGTTAGATTATTAATTTTTGATGAGCACACAATTTTTCTAGATTGAACTCAGTTGTAAAATCCAGTTCTATTCTTGGAATCTCAATTGAAAAATATTAGCAATGAAAATAAATATATAAAAACTAAAGTTAAGTATTTTCTGATTTTTTATAATACATAAAATAATAATTAGATTAACCGCAGGTTTAAAAAACATTTAGAAATACTTAACTTAACTTTTTATATTTTATTTCCATCTGAGATAAAAATATCGAAAATAGTTTGGATTATGTTTTAAAAAGTTGTAACAAGTTAAGATTTATGACATCAAACAAAAAATATCATGACTTAAAAATTCATAAATATTTATATGTCAAATGTGAATAATAAAACTAAATTTCAAATCCAAAATAAAAAAGTAAGATGTCATTAACAAATTATCGATAACAAAACTCAAAAACCTAATTTCTTGATTAGAAATTATACAAAACTGACTTTGAAAACATAATTAAAACAAAAAAAAGAAGAAGTAAAAGTTATCAACTGATTCAATTAGTGATTCCGCTTTTAACCGGGTTGTGGATTTTAGTGGTTTTTTGCGGATTTTATTAGGTTTCAAATACGGTGTTCAAAAAAAAATATTAGGTTTCAAATAAAGTTTTTTTTCACAAAATCCAAATCAAATTTATATTAAGTTACCGAATTTACCGGTTCAACCGCTGGTTCAAATTGGATTTCAAAACATGCTACAAATATTGTTCAACGATTGCGGTGTACTTCTATAGACCCTTTAAATTGCTTTTATTTTATAAAATAGATTATGATTAAGATTTTATACATAAATATAATTAAAAATAAACACAAATATAATTATTAAAAAATACAAATATGAAAAAAAAAATGAAAAAAACTAAAACAAAAAATATACCCGCCCTTCGAAAGGGCGGGTCAAAATCTAGTATACAATTAAAATTTATAGCCATGAGGATAATATTAACACAAACTAATAACGATCAAGAGAATCAAAAACCTCTATTACACTAGAACCTCTATAAATTAATAATGTTGGGACTTTAAAATTATATTAATTTATAGAGATATTAATTTAATGTTTGGCGGTTAACCTAAGATACACCCCAAGAATATCAAAAACTCTGTTAAAAAATAGGAAACAAAGAAACTCACCGACTCTTCCCTAGATCTAATTAAGTTAATTTGATTAAAAAAGTTGGTGTAGCGTCTAATTATGGAATCAAACAACGAGGAGAAAATATCAAACCTCAACTTCAAAATGAGGGTAAATCCACTTACCATAATTAACCTCAAAGTCGTCGGATATCCCACGATATTAAGAGTGTCGCTTAACTGAAAAAAACAAAATATTTGAAAGAAAAAAAAAAGGAAATCAGGGATAACTTGACGATTCCCATAGCATAAATATTAACAGAGACAACAAAATGACGGAGTAATTTACAAGAAGATTAGGGTTTTGGACTCGGCTTATGATAAAACTGTAGCGGTTTTTGCTTGTAGCTATATATAGCATATAGCCATATATGTCGGCCCTTTTTAATCCTTTTTGTGTTAGGATAATGATTATCGAAACTCATGATTATCTTTAGTGAATTACATATAGAAACTAAAGAGGCTTTATGCCATACTAAACAACCCACCAAGGCCCAAAACTTATCACAGACGCAAACACACACAGATACAAAATCAGGCTAAGGAACAAAACTTTTAATCCGTTTGTAACGGGTTCAGCTTTGAGGACAAGCTTGATTGCCTTCTCGTCTTTCGAACTCATAACAAGGTCTACAAAATATGCACATTTTGGATAAAACCCTTTTCACCAATATACCTAATTAACGACTTCTTACCCACCATTACCAACATCACTCGTGAAAATGGCAATGTTATGCTACGCAGAGGGCCGAGTTCATTTTGAAAAATAAATACAATGTTATATGTTGCTCGTTATTCGTTCTTAATGCTAGACAACTTCAACGATTTCTTTTTTTTTTTACTATAGTCTGACTGATGATTATATTTCTCTATATGTGTTACTTTTTTACGCTAGTCATTTGCCTATATGATATAGTATCTGGAGAAAAAATAATTTAGCTCGCCTTAACATGCGCATCCATGAAAAATCATATACAATAGATTTGACTGTAATATAACAGAAAAGAATAAGTTTATACATTAAACCATAAAAAAAATGCAACAGACCAAGAATCGTAGATGGAAAAAAGGGATACATGTGTATAGAGATATGCATACACCGATAATTAATTTAACATAAAGTCCTCAAATGTAAAATTATCGGGAAACCCAAAGTCGAAGAAACTGCTGGAGTTGGCTCCTGCCTCAATACTATTTTGTTGTGGCGTTGACATAAGTGACTCTAAGTCAAAACTCTCTGACAAAGGTGGCAATAGATCTGCATGACCCTCTACTCTTGCGTTCACAGGATCGAAATATGTAGCTTCGTTGTTTGATGGAGTTGTACATTCGGCTTGTGGCTGAGAGTCTTGAGACGATACCGATGTGATTGGAGTTTGAATATTCTGGTCGAGGTTCGGTTCGTGAATTGGATTAAAGTTTTGGAGTGGTTGTTGAGGGGGTAAGAGAAGAGAAGCCAGCCTCAATACATCAGGATGAAGCAGAGACGATGCATGTGTTGCAACTGATGAAAAGTTGGGTTGATTGATAAGTACGGCTAAAAGTGAGGAAATATAAAGAAGATCAAAGCGTGGGGAGTGAGTAACAGGGTCGATGCCACTCCTTACAAGTCGCTTGCGGATGTGAGTATTCCAATGGTTTTTTATTTCATTATCGGTCCTTCCCGGTAAACGAGCTGCTATTGCGGACCACCTATAAACCATAAAAAGAATTAGTGATGCATGATTAATACATAGTTTATGTTATATTAAATGATAGGTCAATGCATATGATAATATTTTAGTAGAGTTGATGGCCTAACTATTGAAATGTACTGTCCGCATGCATATGCATACGTACACCATCGCTTTTTTCATTAATTAAACCATCAAATTTGCAACTAATGAATCTCAAAAACTAAGTTTTTTTTTTTTTGATAATCCAGGGTTCCCCGCTTAGCGGGTCATTCCCTGGACCCGGTCAGGCAGCGGTCAACTTCATCCGGGAGGGTATTAACCTAGGCCGAGGCCCAGTACCACTAATAGTGACATGGAAGAGACAGTTCACCTCCGGCTGGCATCGAACCCGGGAGCATGACAATTGGCCCCCGAAGCTCTAACCAGTAGAGCTACCTCATCCCGTCAAAAACTAAGTTATGATGTAAATGAGGCTTACTTGTTTCCCATAACACTGTGTAGCTGAATGATAGTTTCTTCTTCCTCGAAGGAAAATCTTCCTCTCTTGATGTCCGGTCTTAGATAATTGGTCCAACGAAGACGACAGCTTTTTCCACACCGTTGGAGTCCTTTAAGATGAACAGTACGAATTAT
This sequence comes from Raphanus sativus, assembly GCF_000801105.2. Taxonomy (NCBI): domain Eukaryota; kingdom Viridiplantae; phylum Streptophyta; class Magnoliopsida; order Brassicales; family Brassicaceae; genus Raphanus; species Raphanus sativus. Next base: position 12,571 of record NW_026617579.1, read on the forward strand.
AAGTGTTTGGTTATAGATGGAACATAACCTATTAGGAGAAAAGTATACATAATAAATCTTTTGATTAAGTTCATGTATACTTACCGGCATTTTTAGGGAGGGTACGCCAATTGCCAGGACCATAAAATCGAATATAATCGATGAGTTTCTGATCCTCCTCAGACGTCCATGGTCCCTTCTTCACTCCATTCTTGTCACAACACGGTGATCTTCCCATCTTTATTTGGTAATTTTGAAAAGGGTATATATGTACACCGATCGACGCTAGGGTTCACTAATAGTTTGGTTCTCTTATTGAACGATCGAAGAGCCAAAAGGAGTTTCTTAAATATGAAAAAGAAGAGTTAAGTTTTATAAATGTCAATGCGCAGGGTGCACTCATACCTTCTCCATTTCATTCGTTTATATAGAGGGATGTGAATGCAAATCACTTAATTAACCTGGATGAGCCAAGGTCAATTCCATTTGGCATGGGCCTTAAGTGCCAAGTGTCCCCTCCGAGTCACAATATTATATACAAAAGCAAATAAGACCGTATATATTATCGCCTATTGTTTTAATATTTTTTATTCTAGAAGCGAGATCCATGTGATAGTATATGCTGTATTTTTTTCTTGTCAGCGTATATGATGTATATATGCACTGCATTTTACATTAATTTTCATGTAAGTTGGATTCTGTCTTTTTTTTTTTTGCAAAGAGTTTTCATTGGATTCTGTCATATTTCATGAATGTACTTTTGGAGTGAATATAACGTACTTCTGTTCATAGAAAAGTAATTCGACTAAGAGATTAAAATAGACCTTGTGGGGGTAACCATTCGGCTGTGAGTAATTTTGTTCACCTTAATGCCTTGGTGAAAATCAGAGTTAAGAACATTGATGACTTTTCATGTTATATATTGTTCAGTTGACTTTACATGAATGTTTGATTTAAACAAAAAAAAACTAAAAAGTACGAGAATATATGTTACTTTGAATTTTGAGACCAAAAGCGTTGAGTTTCAATGGGTGAGAGAGTGAGGACGGTAAAGTAGTTGGATACTCTCATCAAATACGCATAAATCTTTTTCAAATAACGTGTTAATGTCATGTGCCTTGTGCTGTCAAAATTGATAATGAGAAGAATTACAAATTAACTTTTTACTTCATGCAACTCCAAGTACAATACTAACATAGATTGCTTGTGAAAGGGTCTCTCCGAACAAGCCATCCACGTTGACACTATTAAAAAAAAGATTTGAAAATGCACATCAATTGAAGCTTTTTTGTTTGTTAAATTGTTGGTGGAAAGCTGTGCAACCAACTTTGAATTACATATCCCTTTAATCCAAAACCACAGATTCTCCGAAGTTCACACCGAAGCTATTGTCTATATAAATATTCACTCTCCTAATTCACGATGTGTGGATACACAGAGAACGTGACACGTAGAAAGAGATGCGTTGTGGGGTTGTCGTTTCACTTCTTTTGCATCATTCATCAACTCTTAGGTTAGATTTCTGGATTGGTCAGCGTCGGAAATATGATGCTGATGTCAAGTCAAAGATTGTGTCGAGCCATTTGCAATGGGAGCTTCTCGAAAAGGCCTGCGTGTTACTTAATGGGCCACTCATCAGCTTAATCCTCATATTGTAATGGGTTTCGTCATTTGTTAAAATGAGCCCGTCGTAAACCTTTTGCGACAATTCTATTGCAGTGTTCGAGTTTGTGGCTCTTTTCATTGGTTTATACATAGAACCGGTTGAGAAAAATATGATATTCACTAGGATATTTTTTTTTTTTTTTTTTTTTAAACCTGGAGGGACTTCCACCCCCAGGGGCCAACCCCTCGGCGCGAGGCGGACCATTTGGTACTATGGGGAATTAGATACCCCAATTGCCTGGCCAGCGGTTCGAACCCAGGTGCGTATTGGGGCCGAAGCTCCCTCAACACCACCAGGCCAACCCCACTGGTTCACTAGGATATCTTTGAACAAAATAAAACGTTCACTACGCTGGCGTTGCCGTTACACTATGAACTTTTAGCATCAAAAACATGACTCGCAAGAATTCATTGGAGAATATATATACAAGATTTATACGAGATCTAAATATGTTAAATTTATAAAATACTTTTTTGTAAAAAAAATTAACAATCAAATAATATAGAAATTTATACAAGATTGTTAAATTTATAAAATCTAACAATCAAAAAGAATATATTGTAATATAGTACCTTTTAGTAAATTTTTACCATTTCTATATATTTATCAGTTAATATTAAAAAGATAAGAAATAATACAAAAGAATGGACTCCATATCAGCGCTAACTAGATATGCATGCCGATTATGGCGTGTCAATGTGCACACAGGTCTTTACTGGAAAATAAATACAATAAACAATGTGCCTTTTAATTTAAAACCGCGTCCTAGTTACCGTATTAAACAACATAGCATTAACCAAATTAAAGTAAAACAGAAAAGGAAAAACATAAAGAGGAAATCTTGATAGAGATATCTTTAGGAATTAGGATCTCTAATACTTATATCTTACTCGTTCGAGATTCCTTCATATCCCTCCAGACACAATAATATTATTTTACACTTTTTTTTCCTTTCCAACATCTTCAGAAAATCTAATGGTATGATCAAACTTTTTTCGATTGTCTATTGAACAATTAACGTTGTCGATTTTAAAATATTGAATGTGTTCATCAGTCACAGGCGAGCATTGACAAGTATGAAGCATTATCAGATTTTCTCAAGAAATTTTACATTCCTTCGTACATTCTCTCGCCAGCCGAGGCTGTGGCGGTGCCAAGTACTCGTCCACCTGAGAGCCCGATTCTCGTATTTATCAACTCCAAAAGTGGAGGTCAACTCGGTGGAGAACTCATTCTTACCTACCGTTCTCTTCTCAACGAGAAGCAGGTCTAAACCATATACACTATTAATTTACTCAATTAAATAAAAACTAGGTTCACTATTCGTTGATTTAGAAAAATAAAATAAAACTTTTGGTTTCTCAAATCGCTAGTAATCAAGAAAATGATGAATTTGTATTGATTCTCCATTGAGAGTATGGAATCCTATATTTTATTATTCTTAGTACATAGTCATATTTATACTACATATTTTGATTATAACAAGTTTGTTGGTCAGGTTTTCGATCTTAACGAAGAGACTCCGGATAAGGTGCTACAGAGGATCTATCTTAACCTAGAGAGGCTAAATCACGATGCTTTGGCTTGCAAGATTAAGGAGAAGTTGAAAATAATGGTGTGTTAATTGTTAAACCATCTTTTTGGAGGAATCAGTTGTAATTAACAAAATCGTAAGGTTTGAGTTATGTGTTTAATTAGGTTGCAGGAGGAGATGGCACAGCTGGTTGGCTCCTTGGAGTTGTTTGTGATCTTAAATTATCCAATCCACCTCCAATTGCTACTACCCCTTGGGAACAGGAAATAACCTTCCATTTGCATTTGGATGGGTATGTTACATATACTATACAATAGTTAACATTATGATATCATACAGTATGTATATGTTCTTGTCTTACTATGATCTCATCTGCTCATCTTCAGGGTAAGAAAAATCCTGGAACAGATAAGTCTTCTGCGGAGTCATTTTTGGCTCAAGTGACTAAGGCCAAAGAGATGAAGATAGACAAGTACATACTTACCTATAATGCTCTTACAGTTAGTAATTCTTTTTTTTTGTTTTCATTTTGGGTTGACATGTATGCGTTTATTTTCTCAATTAAGTTGGCACGTACTTATGCGGATGAAGTCTCCTGAAAAAGGCTCTTGTGATTCTATCGAGCTACCACCTTCTCTACATGCATTTCGTCGTGCTTCTCCATCAGATCAAGCAAATATGGTAAGACACTCTTCTCTACGAACCATCTCTTTATTT
>NW_026617580.1:0-16459 GCF_000801105.2 Raphanus sativus
GCAATTGGGTAATGGTGATGATCGGGATCCTGAGCAGTCGCGACAAGGAGAACTCCACCATAGACATTCTTGAGGTGTGTTCCATCCACAATGAGGACTTTCCGCATCGCCCGAAACCCTTCTATGCTAGCTCCAAGGGCAAAAAACAGGTACTTGAATTTGTTTTCCTCATCCACTACCACACTACTTCTTGTGCCAATATTTTTCTCCTTTAGCATGTGTAGATAACAGTTCAATAAAGTAAAACTCTCTTCTGGACTTCCTCTCACTTCATTAGCAGCTTCTCTTTTTGCTCTCCATGCCGTTGTGTATGATACTGCCACACCAACCTTGCGATGAACCAAATCGATAAGAACTTTGGGAACTGGTGTGTCAAATGTACCAGGATAATCTTTGGCCAAAAGAGATGCACAGATATGTGCTGTGCCTTTCCTTCTATTACGCAGTGTTCTTGTAGTAACAACAGAACATGTATGCTGCTTGATGTAGCTTCTAACCGTCCAAAGATCTGAATTATGCAAATTTGCAACTCGTACAAACCACTTACATCCTTCTTTGGCTCCTCTGCATTTAATCACAAATCTCTTAGCATCCGACTTAATGATATCAAACTCAAAACAATTCTGATGTGCGGCCGTCTGAATATGAACTTTTGCTTCCTCCTTGGTTCTAAATTCTTGACCTAATTCCAAATCAATACCATCATCCCGTGGCTCACACACAGCAACATGCACCTCAATTCCTTCTTGAAGAGTTAGCACACCACCAGTACCTTCATTATCAGTTGCATCATTCTCAGTATGATCTTTATCACCAGCCTCGATATCAGTTGCCTCTCTATCAGTAGTCTCTCTATCAGTGGCTTCTCTATCAGGCAGTGTTCTAGTAGTAACAACAGAACATGTATGCTGGTTGATGAAGCTTCTAACTGTCCAAAGATCACCATTTTTTAACTTTGCAATTCGCACAAACCACTTGCAGTCTTCTTCTTTGGCTCCTCGGCATTTAACCACATATCTTTTTGTATCTGACTTAATTATATCAAACTCAAAACATTTCTGATATGAAGCAGTCTGAATAAGAACTTTTGCTGCATCCTTGGTTATAAATTCCTGACCTAAAACCAAATCCATACCATCATCCCGTGGCTGATACACACCATCATGCATCTCAATGTCTTCGTCAAAAGTGAGCACACCACCAACACCTTCGTTACCAGTTACATCATTCTCAGTACCATCTTCATCACCAGCCTCAAAATTAGTAGTCTCTCTATCAGCAGCCTCTCTATCAGATAGACCAACATAGACATCATCTGTTTCATCATCCTCTTCTGAAAGTTGCACTTCTTTATTGCTGAACTCCACATGTAGAACATTTCTACACATCTCGTGATTTACTTGCAGTAGATAACCAAAAACGTCTTCATCATTCCGGATATATGATGGCTTGTACGAATACAATAGCATGGGAAAGTAACTAATCTTCACTTCCATCTTAGATTCATCTACCTTTATCTTTCTGCAAATACCACCAACCAAACCAGAGTAAGTGACCTCCTCCACTGATTTCTTCAACACAATCGTGTGAATTTCATCTTCTCCATCACCATCTCCCGAGACCCATTTTATTTCAGCCCCATCCTTCATATAATATCCTCCATAATCAAAACATAGAATTGTGCAATGCGGATTCTGCATTTTTCCTGAAATAAAATAGAAGTATAATTATTAAGAAGTTTAAAATTGATTGTGACACCATATTATCTTATTTTACTAATACTAATTCATTTCAGTACTATACATAGTAATACGAGTAATACTAGTCGAACTTGTCAACATAGTAATCCCAGTAATACCAGTAAAACTATTTTGTCTTAGTAAAATTAGTTATCTTAGTAGTACCCAGAATCTATTCTTCAACTAACTAATCATCTTTTAAGGACGAAATTGTTAGGATGTTACATTACCCATAATGTGTAATTCATCCTAATGAAATTACACACAAAAAAACATCAAAACGGACATAAAATATACCTAAAATCTATAGACCTAGTTTTCAAAATCGTTTTTAAACTCACAAATTTTCATCGGATCTTCTTGTTTTTACAGTAGACAAGATATACAGTTGATATTTCAGCAAAAGTTTCATCAAAAACGGATATAAAATATACCTGAAATCCATAAAAATAGTTTTAAAAATCGTTTTAAAACTCTCAAATTTTCATCAAATCTTACAGTGTTAACGTTATCCATCATATACACGTTATTTAAATGTAAATTTCACAAAAAAAAATCATGGAAAACGAACCTGAATTATCTGTTTTGGAGCTTCAAAAATCGTCAATGGAGGAAAAAGAGAAAACGATGAAGAAGGGGAGAAGGAGACATGTGGGGCACAAAAAATCTGATTGGTTAAGGTTTCTTTGTGGGCCATATAGGTGGTTGAAATATGGTTGGTATTTAATTGGAGAATAAAGAGGATGAAAGGGAGAGGGAATGATCGAGATGTGTAGAAAGGAAGGAAGGAGAGTAAGGTAATTGCAAGGAAAAGGGAAGGATAAAAGGGTTAGTATGAATAGGGAAGGGATAGTGTGAATATTTTTGAGAGGGCATGGGGTATATAGAGTTAATCTCCGAATCAAAGTCCTTACTTTAACTAAGCCCTCGTCTTCCCAGTGCTAACAGCAAACCGGAGTTAAAAAAAACAAAAAGCCAATGTCGAAATCAGGCGGAAACCAACCCGTAGATCGATACCTAAGACGCCAAGTACTCGGAGAAGGAACATACGGTGTCGTTTACAAAGCCACCGACACCAAGGTCACTCGATCAATCAGATTCAAAACCCTTCCCCCCAAATTTTCAATTCCTCATCTGCTTTGATTTATAAAAATCTTCGATTTTTTCAGACTGGTAAGACAGTAGCAGTGAAGAAGATTAGGTTAGGAAACCAGAAAGAAGGCGTCAATTTCACGGCCCTCAGGGAGATCAAGCTCCTAAAAGAGCTGAACCATCCCCACATCGTCGAGCTCATCGACGCCTTTCCTCACGACGGGAGCTTGCATCTCGTGTTCGAGTATATGCAGACGGATTTGGAAGCTGTGATTCGTGACCGTAACATCTTCCTTTCTCCTGGTGATATCAAGTCTTATATGTTGATGACCTTCAAAGGTTTAGCTTATTGTCACAAGAAATGGGTTCTGCATAGGTAACACCTATACAGCTCTTTCTTCTAAGTGATTTTTGAGTTCTTGATTAGTTTTTTTTGCCTTTGTTTTAGGGATATGAAGCCTAATAATCTACTGATTGGAGAGAATGGTTTGTTGAAGTTAGCTGATTTTGGCTTGGCGAGAGTATTTGGGAGTCCCAATCGGAGGTTTACTCATCAGGTTCATCGATTCATACTAAGCTCGATGTTTTTGTGTGTTTGAATTTGCAGCTTGATTAATCTATCTATTGGAATGTTCTGATAAAAATGAAGGCTTGATACAGAGCGTTGAGAAGACATGATGAGTGTTTGTTTTCCTGTTATTGCATATTCTTATGTTGTTTGGTTTTGGTGAGGTGTGAAAGATTGGTTGTTCGAACTTACATACTGTTTTGTTATTTTTATTGACGTTTTATGCTCTTGAAGATATTTGTAGACTTGGATCTTATTGGTTTGAGCTGGCAGCTAGATTATATTAATCTAGAATTTGTAATTAGTGTGTTTGGGACCTCGTGATGATTTATTGAAAGTCTTGTTGGGACGTACGAGCATTGAGAAGACATCATATGTTTTTAGTTCCGGTTCATACATATACTTACCCTTTCGGTTTTGTGTGAGGGGAAAGATTGGCGGTTGCCAGTCACTAGATACCCTTTTCTGGCCTATGAACCGTATTTGACATTTGTAACTCCATAAGAGGCTGAGATTGAGTGGTTGTGTAGATACATCATTTGGCTTGTATAGAAGACTCGTAAATAAAAGAATGTACTTATTGTAACAGGTATTTGCGACGTGGTACAGAGCGCCTGAGTTACTGTTCGGGAGTAGACAGTATGGAGCAGGAGTTGATGTCTGGGCTGCAGGCTGTATCTTCGCTGAGCTATTACTTCGCCGACCCTTTCTACCAGTACTGTCTCAAATGATCTGTGCTCTTCAATACTTCGGGATTGTCTTTTTTTTTTAATATATATATATCTTCATTGCTTTACTTTGCTTTATTCAGGGTTCTACTGAGATAGATCAACTGGGAAAGATCTTTCAAGCTTTTGGAACTCCAACACAATCCCAATGGTCTGACATGATCTACCTCCCAGAGTACATGGAGTTCTCCTACTCACCAGCTCCACCACTACGTACCATTTTCCCTATGGCAAGCGATGACGCTTTGGATCTTCTATCCAAAATGTTCATCTACGACCCACGCCAACGGATCACCATACAGCAAGCTTTGGACCACAGGTTAATATATATAGCTTATTGAAAAAACTCAGGACAATAACTCCCATTTTATCTCGCTGATATCGTCGGTTTTGTTCGTCAGGTATTTCTCGTCTTCTCCATCACCAACCGAGCCAGGGAAGCTTCAGATTCCAGCTTCGAAAGGAGACGCCCTTGAACCAAAAGCCTCTGAGCAAAAGAGCCCTGCCGTGCTGTCACCTCCTGGAAAAATGAGGAGAGTGATGGGTCCTGAGGGATAATACCTGTGAGGGTCTGTCTTCAGTTGTGGGTAGTATATACAGTTAATGGCTTTGATTGGATTTTGCAGTAACTCTAGCATTCTGAGTTTTGTAATGCCTTTTTTTCTGCAAATTAGTTACCAGTCAAAACTTAACAGAAAGAACAAAAGGCAAAAAGAAAGAGAAACAATCACACTCTCATTTTTCGGGGCAGAGCAATTTATAGTGAGAGATTTGCTGTATTTTATTCAAATGATTATAGGATTCTGTATTTATCGAAGGTTTCGAGTGTTGTCGAAAAAGGACACTTAAAAACAAATGCTTTCACTTCGGTTCTATTCTGGACGGATGTCAAAGCTAACTTGCTCGATTCAGTTTATAGTGTGCAAGTTTTTTTACAGTGATATATTATTTATTAGTTATTAATATATTTAAATAAATTTCACAAAATTAATATTTATACAAAAAATATATTAGTGGTGATATATGATTTAATAGTCATTGCCATATTAAAAATCTTTTCAAAAATATAAAGTTTTATAAGGAAAATTGTACATGTCAGATAGTTTAATGCTATGCCATCTACTTTATTAAAAGTCAAGTCATTAATTTTTACTGAGATTGAATGTGGTAGTGACATATATGCAAACTAATTCACAAATATTGACTTAGGGGATTTCTGTGGGATAGGAGAGTCCTCCTTTCTTTTTTCAGTTAAATCAAATAAAATCTAGCAAAGCTCTGCAAATATTCCTAAAGACCCATAAACCTAGCCATCAAATCTCTCGTGTTCTCTTCTTTTCTTTATCATCTCGCCGGCTGCTGTTTCTGGCCCTCTCCAAACTACCATGAATTGCCGCTGATTGCTTCCTCATCCACTTTCTTTCGTTGTTGTTCAACAAATCTGAAAATAAGCATTCAAACTTGTTTCCCCCATTCATACTTTCCATGTGGTTTGTCATTGGATATGATAAATCTGATCTCTAATACTTTTTCTCATTTTCTGTTGATCATGAGAATACAGATCTGTGGTAGTGGTGTTGCATTTTTCTTCTTATACATCTGAATCTGTGACGTTGAGTAAGACCAAGGTGAGGACACAACTGGGAACTCTTGTCATCTCTTGTAATACTGTGTTAGTCTCTTGTAACTATTGTGTAGACATGATTGTTGATTGTATTGATGAAATGAACGATTAGATCTAGTTGTTGATTTGTGTTGATGTGAAAGAAAATACATAACTGTTTTAGGTTGTTAAATGGTAAACCAGTTTGTGTTGAGAATGAATAAAAAGATTAGATCATTTAGATGTATGATAAGTACGAAAGTTATGTGATAATGAGTTGGATGACCGCGGTAAGGCGGAGCTACGTAAACCAGATAAAATCGAGTAATGCCGAATTTGGACACAAGTGAATATAATTTAGACGAGATATTCACGTAGGAGCTGCATGATTTTATTATGACTTGGTTTTCAAAGGAGTCAAGGCTTCGATAGAGATAATATGTGAAATTGTAACATCTCCTACTGGACCTCTTAATTTTTTTTAAGGGAAAAGCCCACAAAGACTATAACCCATTAGGTCACTTATTAGAATTCTCCTCCTCGGTTTTCTTTTCATTTTTTTCTATCAGAAAAAATCTATCTCTGCAAAGTTGTCTAGAGACCGTAAAAAAAACCAAATAATCCCTAGTGAGCTTTGTTTCTGACTAGGTTTTTCAGGTAGTCAAGGTTAGTGATAACAGTGGAAATACTGATGAGTGATGAACCTCAAGTTGTTTGACAATCAAGTAACATCTCTCACCAAAAAGGCTGGAATTTTAAGATCCTCAGATTTATTTTCCTTCCAACATTTTCCTACGGTATTGTGTTAAATTATAATGGTGATCGGAAAGAAGACAACGTTTGTATAAACTGTCCGACAATATCTGAGATTCTACTAGGCGTTCTAGTCTTATATTCAGACCACTCGGATCTTTGTTTAAGTTTGTTTTGCATGTTCCCTGACCAGTTCTGATTATTCGATCCACTTTGTATTTGACTTTCTCTGTAACTATTATCCAAAAAAAAAGTTTGCTCGGACGATGGAAAACGGTTTATCCTTGACACGGAGAGAAGAAGAAGAAGATTACAAAAAAGAGAAATATGCAGGGATGATGAAGAAAGTGAGCTGCATGGCTGCTCCAATGGTGGCAGTTTATCTTTCTCAGTTTCTCCTTCAAGTTATCTCCATGGTTATGGCGGGCCACTTGGACGAGCTCTCTCTCTCCAGCGTCGCTATTGCTACTTCTCTTACCAACGTCACTGGCTTCAGCCTCCTTGTAGGATCTCTCTCTCTCTCTGTGTTCTGTATCTCTCTCCCTCTCTCATCTAACATGACTTGGATCATTAGGTTGGGTTTGCAGGTGCGTTAGAGACATTGTGTGGTCAAGCTTTTGGAGCAGAGCAATACAGAAAGATTGGTTCATACACTTACAGCTCAATGATATGTCTTGTCTTGATTTGTTTCCCGATCTCTCTCCTTTGGGTCTACATGGACAAACTCTTGGAGCTTTTCCACCAAGATCCTCTCATCTCTGAGTTAGCTTGTAGATACTCCATATGGCTCATACCTGCTTTATTTGGATGCGCTCTTCTTCAGCCTATGATTCGCTATTTCCAGTCGCAAGGATTGGTTCTTCCTCTCTGCTTGAGCTCTTTTGGATCTCTCTGTTTTCACGTTCCCTTCTGTTGGTTTCTATTCTATAAACTGAGACTTGGAATTGTCGGAGCCGCTTTGTCCAACGGTTTTTCGCTTTGGTTAAACGTAGCTCTGCTGTGGGCTTTTATGAGAGACTCTGCTGTGTATCGCGAAACTAGGAATCTTCAGGCGCAAGAACTCTTCTCCAGCATGAAGCAGTTCATCTCTCTTGCGATCCCCACTGCAATGATGACTTGGTAACTATGTTTTCTTTGTTTCTTGATTTTTGATCGTCAACGGATGCTTAAATCTTTTTATCTCTTTTGATGTGCAAGTAAAGCTTGGAGTGGTGGTCATTTGAGCTCCTCTTACTATTGTCTGGACTCTTACCCAACTCAAAACTCGAAACATCGGTGATGTCCATATGGTATGTTCATATATATATATCCCCTTTGTATAATATTAACTCAATTAGAAAGGAAGATGACTATTGTTTCAGAATTACCGCTGAAATGAAATTAATATTACATGATGTAGTTTTGGACCAAGGGATTGCAGGCTTTGATCTAAAAATAATTAAAAAAATATATATACAGATGACCATTTTTTTTAATAACTAATGTGTACAACGTTTGTACTTTATTTATCTCTTCCTTGAGCAGCCTCACGACTTCACTTCTGCATTATGTTTTCGTGGATGCAATAGGTGCAGCCGCAAGGTATAGTAACATTGCCAATTATTCATAAGAATATAATTCTTTGTAAAATGTTTCTTAATTTTTGCTTATATAGCACACATGTCTCAAACGAGCTAGGAGCTGGAAACCCAAAGGCAGCTCGAGCAGCAGCTAATGCTGCACTTTACCTTGGCGCTTTTGATGCTTCCTTTGTATGCATCACTCTTTACTGTTTTCGAAATACTTGGGCGTATATCTTTAGCAATGAGTTAGAAGTCGTTCAATATGCAACAAAAATGACACCGATTCTCTGTCTATCAATTTTTGTCTGCAGCTTTACCTCCGTGCTCTCAGGTAAGCAAGTCATATCACATGTAAAATCTAGAGATTATAGCTTTTTTTTATTGTCTTTGTTACTTGAAAGCCAATAAACTAAATGTATATGTTCTTCGCGAACACTGCAATTTTCATCATATCCTTAGGGATTGCTAGAGGAGTAGGGTGGCAAAGTATAGCAGGATATGCAAGCATAGGATCATATTATCTAGTTGGCATACCGGTTGGTTCAGTCTTATGTTTTGTTGCGAAATTGAGAGGGAGAGGACTTTGGATTGGTATGTTGATAGGCTGCTTTTTCCAAACTATGGTTCTTGCGTATGTCACTTTTTTCACCAATTGGGAGCAAGAGGTATGTATACCTTTCCTTCTCTAGTTAATTATCTTCATCATTTTCTTATATCTAAAGTTTTGAATTTTATCTCCATTGGGCTCCAGGCAACGAAGGTGAGAGATAGAGTATTGGAGATGACACCAAAAGGAAACCAAGAAACAGAAACCATAACAGAGGATGCGCAAGTTTTACTAAGTGACATTTCAGAAAATGTGTAACCAAACCCCATTTGCATTTGTCTAAATTATGCATACAAAGAGATTATCAACAAGTGATTAAATGATGAAATGGAATCTGGGACAATAAACATACTCCATCCATTTCTGAATAAGAGTCGTTTTGACATTTTTCACGCAAATTAAAAAAGTGACAAAAATATATATAAATTGTTATTAATTACATTTCTCTGACCAATGACACTCACACTTATTTGACAACAAATTGACAACAATTAAATCCGACCCTTTCATTTTGGTTTCAATTATTTATTCGTTGTATTATGTTTTTCTCCAAGAATAGATTTCTCTCTTTGAATCAATGAACATCTAACTTGTTTATTAACATCCTTGATATTTCAAAAATTTAGACGTAAAAGCAAGTCCAAGCACAAACAAACGAATAGTCGAATATAGTGATCTTTGCTTCTAACTAGGTTTTGCAGGTCGTCAAGGCTAGATAGGTGATACTTAGTAAACCTTAAGTTTCTTGACAGTCAAGGAACATCTCTGACCAAAAAGGCTGGAACTTTAAGATCCTCATTTTTTAATCTTCAACATTTCCTACGGTATTTTGTTAAATTATAATGGTGACTAGAAAGAAGAGTTAATATTTTAATAAGTCTACGTTTGTATTCACTGTCCGACAACATCTGAGATTCTACTAAGCGCTCTAGTATTATATTCAGACCACTAGCCTCTTTGTTTAATTTGTTTTGCATGTTCTGTATTTCTCTACTGATTATTCGATCCATCAGTTTGTATTGACTTTCTCCGTAACCATTATCAACAACAACAAAAAAAAAACTTTCCTCGGACGATGGAAAGCGGTTTCTCCTTGGCGCAGAGAGAAGAAGAAGATTACAAAAATGAGAAATCTGCAGGGATGATGATGAAGAAAGTGAGCTACATGGCTGCTCCAATGGTGGCAGTTTCTGTTTCTACGTATCTCCTTCAAGTTATCTCCATGGTTATGGCCGGTCACTTAGACGAGCTCTCTCTCTCCAGCGTCGCTATTGCCACTTCTCTTACCAACGTCACTGGCTTCAGCCTCCTTGTAAGATCTCTCTCTCTCTGTTTCTGTATCTCTCTCCCTCTTTCATCTAAACTTGACTTCGATCATTAGGTTGGGTTTTCAGGTGCGTTAGAGACATTATGTGGTCAAGCTTTTGGAGCAGAGCAATACAGAAAGATTGGTTCATACACTTACAGCTCAATGATATGTCTTGTCTTGATTTGTTTCCCAATCTCTCTCCTTTGGGTCTACATGGACAAACTCTTGGAGCTTTTCCACCAAGATCCTCTCATCTCTGAATTAGCTTGTAGATACTCAATCTGGCTCATACCGGCTTTATTCGGATTTTCGCTCCTTCAGCCTATGACTCGATATTTCCAGTCACAAGGATTGGTTCTTCCTCTCTTCTTGAGCTCTTTTGGAGCTCTCTGTTTTCACATTACCTTTTGTTGGCTTCTTGTCTATAAACTTAGATTTGGAATTGTCGGTGCCGCTTTTTCCATCGGTGTTTCGCTTTGGTTCAATGTATCTTTGCTCTGGGTTTTTATGAGAGATTCTGACCTGTATCGTGAATCCAAGAATCTTCAGGCGCAAGACATCTTCTCGAGCATGAAGCAGTTCATCTCGCTCGCGATTCCCTCTGCAATGATGATTTGGTAACTAAGTTTTCTCTGTTTCTTGATTTTTATCTTCAACTGATGCTTATCTCTTTTGGGGTGTAAGTAAAGCCTGGAATGGTGGTCATTTGAGATTCTGTTACTATTGTCTGGACTCTTACCCAACTCAAAACTCGAAACATCGGTGATGTCCATATGGTATGTGAATATATCCCCTTGTATATACTATAAAGATGATCCATATGTAACTTACATAAATGATCTAAGAAACTGAGATTCAGTCCAAGATAAATGGGCAAAAAGATGCATTGTCTTAAAGGACCATATTAGGAGATTCACATCAAAAATAAGGAGATATAATAATATGCATGGCCGGATTTGGGCACATCCAAATAAAACATTGGTTATGGTGCTCAAAATTTTTGGAGACCTTTTTTACATAGGGATAGACCCTCCAAAGACAAAATATTTAAATAAATTTATTAAATAAATGTTCATAGCCTTCAAAATCTGAGATCCGGTCGTGCTAATATGTTTTCTTTGATCAGCCTCACAGCTTCGGGTCTGCATTACGTTTTAGTGGATGCAATAGGTGCAGCCGCAAGGTATAGTAACATTACCAATTGTTCATAACAATATAATTCTTCGTGAAATGTTTCTTAACCATTGTCTCGTTTATATAGCACACATGTCTCAAATGAGCTAGGAGCTGGAAACCCAAAGTCAGCTCGAGCAGCAGCTAATGCTGCACTTTACATTGGCGCTTTCGATGCTTCCTTTGTATGCATCACTCTTTACAATTATCGAAATACTTGGGCGTATATCTTTAGCACTGAGGTAGAGGTCGCTCACTATGCAACAAAAATCACATTGATACTCTGCCTATCAATTTTTGTCTGCAGTTTTACCGCCGTGCTCTCAGGTAAGCAAGTCATAACAATTGAAAAAAAAACATATGCAGAAATGATAGCTTTTGTGATTGTAATTGTTACTTGAAAGCCAATAAACTAAATGTACACTGCAATTCATCATATTCTTAGGGATTGCGAGAGGAGCAGGGTGGCAACGTATAGCAGGATATGCAAGCATAGGATCATATTATCTGGTTGGTATACCGGTTGGTTCTATCTTATGTTTTGTTGCGAAATTGAGGGGGAGAGGACTTTGGATTGGTATACTGTTAGGTGCTACTTTCCAAACGACGGTTCTTGCTCTTGTCACTTTTTTCACCAATTGGGAGCAAGAGGTGTGTATACCTTCCCTTTTCTACTTACTTATTATCATCATTTTCTTATAATAATTTCTTTTATTTTTTGAATATTATCTTGATTAGGCAACGAAGGCAAGGGATAGAGTATTGGAGATGACACCTAAAGGAAACCAAGAAACAGAAATCATACAAGAGGATGCGCAAGTTTTATTAAGAGATATTTCAGAAAATGTGTAACCCCATATCCATGTGTTTCTGATTCACACAAGCGTATGTTGTTTCTAGTTCACATAAGCATGTGTATATGAATCAAATAAGAATAGTGTTTCGTGAATTGACTATTGACCAGAGAGTAAATGATGAACTGGAATGTGGGACAATAAACATAAAGAGTATTAGACAATAAAATATATATAGCAAACTGAAATCAGATTATTCTGTTCATAAATGGTGTTGATTTTGATTGCCTCAAATCTTCCTTATAGGTACCTGTTCTTGACAACTTTATATCATCTACGAAGAGAAAACCAACATTGACATGGGGAAATCCGATCCGATGCCATCTTCAAATATTGCCAAACCCATCAATAGAAATATGAAAAATTAGCTTATTAAACTCGAGCAGCTGGAGATCGCAAATAAGGGGTTTTGTGTGGGATGGTTCTCTGGTCAACCACCTCAACTCATGACAACAACAACTAAATCCGACCCTATCAATTTTTGGTTTTAATTCTGTATTCGTTGTATTATGTTTTTCTACAAAAGAATCTGTTTTCTTCAGGTAAATGATGAAGATATCAGTTACAAAAAAATGATGATATTGTGTATTCGCGGCCACCTGAAAATTGCTAAAAAAAATCGGAATCTAAACCCGTCAAAATCAAAAATCGTCGCTCTAGAACGTATGATGCTCTTGAAATAATGACCTTCTTTGGTATGTTATTTTGAATCAATGAACATCTAACTTGGTTGCACCAAAAAAAATATTATAGGTTGTGCCTTTTCTAGTTTTCTTGATATTTTCAAAATTTAGACGTCAATCAAGTCCAAGCGGAAACAAACAGTCTTATACTATTTTTTGCTTTTAACTAGGTTTTTCAGCTAGTGCTAGATAGGTGATAATTGATAAACCTAAGTTACTTGACAATCAAGAAACGTCTCTGACCAAAAAAAAGGGCTGTAATTTTAAAGATCCTCATTTTTGTTCCTGCGGCATTGTGTTCAATCATAACAGTGACTGGAAAGTAGACTTTATATTTTAATAAGTCAACGTTTGTATTAAAGACCACTCGGGTCTTTGTTTAATTTGTTTTGCATGTTACGTGACCAGTTCTGTATTTCCTACTGATTATTCGATCCATCAGTTTGTGTTGACTTTCTCTGTAACTATTATCAACAAAGAAAAAGAAAAGTTTGCTCGGACGATGGAAAGAGGGTTCTCCTTGGCGCGGAGAGAAGAAGAAGATTACAAAAATGAGAAATCTGCAGGGATGATGATGAAGAAAGTGAGCTACATGGCTGCTCCAATGGTGGCAGTTTCCGTTTCTCAGTATCTCCTTCAAGTTATTTCCATGGTTATGGCCGGTCACTTGGACGAGCTCTCTCTCTCCAGCGTCGCTATTGCCACTTCTTTTACCAACGTCACTGGTTTCAGCCTCCTTGTAAGATCTCCCTCATCTGTTAAATTCAAAGTTAATATGGACTTCTAACTTAGAATCAATTGACGATAACTAGATTTGCTCTAACCTTTTAAATATATTTTTTATCACCCTACTTGGGTCAACAAACTAGACTCTGATATCATGTTAAATTTCTTGAGTTTCCAACTAAAACCGATCGGTGATAAATGAATTATTGGTAACCATTTTTATATTTGTGTTTTCCCTTTAAAATTTTTATGTGGGATGTCAACATCATCTAACTGACTTCGATCATTAGGTTGGGTTTGCAGGTGCGTTAGAGACATTGTGTGGTCAAGCTTTTGGAGCAGAGCAATACAGAAAGATTGGTTCATACACTTACAGCTCAATGATATGTCTTGTCTTGATATGTTTCCCAATCTCTCTCCTTTGGGTTTACATGGACAAACTCTTGGAGCTTTTCCACCAAGATCCTCTCATCTCTGAGTTAGCTTGTAGATACTCCATCTGGCTCATACCGGCTTTATTTGGATGCGCTCTTCTTCAACCTATGACTCGCTATTTCCAGTCACAAGGATTGGTTCTTCCTCTCTTTTTGAGCTCTTTTGGAGCTCTCTGTTTTCACATTCCCTTTTGTTGGCTTCTTGTCTATAAACTTAGATTTGGAATTGTCGGCGCCGCTTTCTCCATTGGTTTTTCGCTTTGGTTAAAAGTAGCTTTGCTCTGGATTTTTATGAGAGATTCTGTTCTGTATCGCGAAAATAGTAACCTTCAGGGACAAGAAATCTTATCGAGCATGAAGCAGTTCATCTCTCTTGCGATTCCCTCTGCAAATGATGATTTGGTAACTATGTTTTCTTTGTTTCTTGTTTTTGATTACCAACTGATGCTTAAATCGTTTATCTCCTTTCGAGTGTAAGTAAAGCCTGGAGTGGTGGTCATTTGAGCTTCTGTTACTATTGTCTGGACTCTTACCCAACTCCAAACTGGAAACATCGGTCATGTCCATATGGTATGTACATGTATCCCCTTCTTGTATATATTGTCACTTACATAAATGATCCAAGAAAATGAGATTCAATCCAAGATTAATGGGCGAAAAGATTCAATATCTTAAAGGACCATGTTAGGAGATTCACATAAAAAATATGGAGAGATCAAATTTTAAAAATAACAAATATGTCTTCCTTGAGCAGCCTCACAACTTCAGCTCTGCATTATGTTTTAGTGGATGCAATAGGTGCAGCCGCAAGGTACAATAACATTACCAATTGTTAAGAAAATAGTTCTTTGTGATATGTTTCTTAACCATTGTCTTGTTTATATAGCACACATGTCTCAAACGAGCTAGGAGCTGGAAACCAAAGGCAGCTCGAGCAGCGGTTAATACTGCACTTTACCTCGGCGCTTTTGAGGCTTTCTTTGTATGCATCACTCTTTACAGCTATAGAAAAACTTGGGCGTATATCTTTAGCAATGAGGGAGAAGTGGCTCACTATGCAACTAAAATTACATTGATTCTCTGCCTATTTTAATTTTTATCAACAGCTTTATTGCCGTGCTCTCAGGTAAGCAAGTCATATCAAAGGGAAAAAAAATCACATGTAGTAGAAGTTGAGACAAACGCTTTTGTGAATTTAGTTGTTACTTGAAAGCCAATAAACTACATTTATATGCTCTACGCAAACACTGCAACTCTTATATCCTTAGGGATTGCGAGAGGCACGGGGTGGCAGCTTATAGCAGGATATGCAAGAATAGGATCATACTATCTGGTTGGTATACCGGTTGGTTCAGTCTTATGTTTTGTTGCGAAATTGAGAGGGAGAGGTCTTTGGATTGGTATATTGATAGGCGGCTTTTCCCAGACGATGGTTCTTGCTCTTGTCACATTTTTCACCAATTGGGAGCAAGAGGTATGTATACCTTTCCTTCTCTAGTTACTTATCTTCATCATTTTCTTATAATATAAACTTTTGAATAATGTCGATTAGGCAACGAAGGCGAGGGATAGAGTATTGGAGATGACACCAAAAGGAAACCAAGAAACAGAACTCTTAAAAGAGGATGCGCAAGTTTTACTAAGTGACATTTCAGAAAATATGTAACCCCATATGCATGTGTTTCTGATTCACACAAGCGTCTGTGTTACTAGTTCACATGAGCATGTGTTTATGAATCAAATAACAATATGTTTCTTGAATTGACTATCGACAAGAGATTAAATGATGAACTGGAATCTGGGACAATAAACAGAAAGGATTATTAGACAACAAATATATCGCAAATTGAAATCAGATTATTCTGCTCATGACATAAATGATTCTAATTTCAAACCTGTTTTAGATAACTATATACGATTTATGGAGAGAAGTTAACTTATTAAACTCGAGCAGCAATTAGCAACGACATGCAGATGCAGGAAATTTTCGGTTATATTATATTGAGAAATTGGTGAGATTACCCCTAACTAGATTTTTAATTGGCAACATACCCTTTTCATACAATCTATTTTTGCTGGACGATTTTACCCTTCTGTCATTTTTCTCTCTTCTGTTTTGTGTCAGGTGGCCAGTCATTTTTCTGTCACTCTCTCTCTCACTTTTCTGTCACTCTCTCTTTCTTCTCTTTTCTTCACGTAAAATCAAGAGACAATTCAAAGTCTCCTTTTATGTTTATTTCTTATGTTTTTTTTGTGTCCTGTGTATTTTATTTCTCTTTTTTTCTTTTTCTTATTTTTTTCTCTTTTCCTATGTTCTAATTCATTGTAAATCCTCATACATGTTTTGGTATATGACACATAGTTTGATACTGAAGAATTCATAACTGTTTAACATGATGTTACATAAGTTCTTACGTTAACTGGTACATGATTTATTTAGCTGATACTTGGTTTATTAGCTCACAAATAGATTGATACATGTCTGTGAATTAATAAGTTACATGATAAGTTGGTTGTTATCCGTTAACCAATTTGTTACTTGGTACATGTATTGTTAGCTGATACATTATATGATACTAAATAATTGATAATTGGTTTGTATGATATTACAAAAGACTTGATGTTCAT